>NW_019102215.1:0-179661 GCF_001856785.1 Myzus persicae | reverse complement strand
AAAAAAAAAAAAAATGATACAGTTGGCTGCTCCTCGGGGTCGCACTCGAAATAATAATCGCGGAGCGAGGATGAAGAGAAACTATGAGACGTTATGATTTATGCATTTTTCAGTGGAGCATTTTTCAAGTTTTCCGTATTTTTTTTTAAATTCCATGTGAATTGAGCAATGTATTATATTGGTTTTGCAACGATAGTTTGGTTTTTATTACTGTATCATTTTATTTTCTGTGGATTCATATTCTGGTGGAAATCGGTAGAAACGGTGTTCGAAAAGTTTCATGTTGCTGCTTTAAAAATCAAAAATATGTTCGCATGTATCCATGCACCTGTCAATACAACAACGATTGTGACGCAAACATGGACACAAATAATTAGATAATATTTAAATATTCGCACACAGCATATAGTTATTACTTATTATTTATATTATATTATAATATGACGTCGCTCAGGTGATGAAATAATATTCTACCGCTCAGTGGCTTACTTTTGTCCCACGGTACAATTAAATATAATAATGTATAGGTGTCGTTCACTTAATTCCCAACTATATTGTATATTTTTACTGTCGAACTATAACAGCTGTGCGCTGAAAGTTCTGAAATAAAAATAAAATTATATGTATGAAATAATCGTGTTTATTGCTAAGTTATATTATATACATTTATATTAGTTATGTACAAGCAGTGGCTAGACGAACATGGTTTTTTAAATTTTTTTAATATTTACAGGTTAAGTGGGTGCTCAATATGAACTGAATAATAATTATTGTAACCAAATAGTATTAGGAATGTCAATAATATTTATGTATATTATAAATTGTCGGTAGGAGGGTGGGTGGTGGGTCAATTTTAGGTTTCTGATGAGTTATTATAGGTACAAGCAGAATGGGTGACTCGGTTTTTTTTTTAAAATTCTTTCTTTAAACTATACTTCAGTGGTGTTATAAATAAGTACATAAATGCGGTGTGCCAAAGTTAAAAAAAGAGTCGTGGGAGAGGATACGAAACCCAAATCCCCTCCCCCCTTTAATTACTTTATCGGTGTTTAATACTCGTATTATGGTTTTTTAATGCATCTGCCTCTTAAGCTACGCAGGGCAGTTTAACTGCTGTAGTACCTGTGCAGCATTGTATAGTCGGAGAAAACGGGTAATTCGTGACTATAGCGTTAAATCGCAGCGCATGGATCGCAAAAAATACGTCCGTATTTGGGAACCGTAGGTACTTACAGGATTTTTATTTTTTTTTTCATCGTTATTGTAAACTGTAATCATCATTATTATTGTAATTATATTATTATTATTATTACTGTCGTTGTTGCGGTTCGGAACACTCCGCCGCCGCCGCCACCACAGTCGGACCGCCGATACCGATAAGTAAAATAACAGCAATAATAATACGCAGAGGTCACGTAGTTACAAAAACACAGCGGTAAGCGGTCTGAAATATTTGAATCGAATTATCAACCAGTAACGGTACGTCGGTATTCTGCAGTGGGTATAGGCACATATATATATATATTGGGGTTTAATAAGTTAATGAATTGCCTCGGCGGAGAATACACCTGGGAATCATCGCACGGGGCACGACGACCATATAATAACAGTAGGTAGGCACGGCGCAAATTCAGGACTCGACCGTCTTTTTTTCGCGTACGCAAGTGAGTGGCTCATAAAAGAGCGACGTTTTAATTTAAATTTAATCGAGCGTTAAAAATAATCGCCGTTAAAAAAATGTATATCACTGCTGCTGCTGCGTGCTCGGCCAGTATTGCAGCGTATAGTATTAGTGTTATTGACTATTGTCATTGTACCGAAATTGCAGTAATAATACGTATTTACCATTGTTCCGATACTGTAGTCGATTCACGATTGAAGCCACCGAACGTTTCGGAAAACAAAAAAAGAAACAGCCGACAAAATGTTCGTCCTCAGAAGTCGGTCGTTTGCCGACGACGCGTGTGTATACACTGTCTGCAATGTAAACATAATTATTGTTCACATCACAATGCAATAACAATTATGAGTACCTATTTTGTGTTCACTCGATATATTTTATAATATTAGGTATTATTATAATGTTATAATAGAATTTGGCAGGGAAATACACATATCACGCTTCGTTGCAGACTTCAAGCAGGCGTATGACAGCAGTGTTATAAGAGAAAAGCTATGGCTGGCCCTGGAACAATTTGGAGTACCGACCAAAACAATTCAGCTGGTGAAAAACTGTAACTCCAACAGCAACTTCAAAGTTAAATATGGAAAGCAAATATCAGAGAGTTTCGAAGTTACCGCGGGACTTGGACACGAGGAGACGCACCATCTCCGACTTTATTTAACTTGGCTTTGGATAAAGTTGTATGGTCTATAAGTATAAAGTAATATATTTGTCGAGAAATGGACTTATTGGGAAACGAAAAGTTACTTGCTTACGCTGACGATATTATGGTGATTGGAAAGACACATGCGGAAATCATTAATACAACAGGAGACTTAATCGCGACAACTAAATCGAGATTGACCATGACAAACCCAAGTATGAATATAAAGACCAAGAAAGATACAGGATTGATACAGTCAAATCATACCTACAAAGTTGTTCACCAGGATCAGGCCTAGAGGAGAGTGAAGATGGACTGAGGTGGCTTGAAATGGTAAAGTTGAAGCAGCGAAGGTCCTAATAAATGGACTATGAAAGCTGGAAGAAATAAAAATTAATATTACAACATTATCGTAGTATTTCGTATTTTGGTATGTACGGGGCTTACTAAGTAACTTCTTGAGTGGTTTTTTTTTAATATTTAATTGTCTGGCCGTTTTCCAAATATTCGATGACTCGTTTATACTCAGACAGTTAGACAGTAATAGTTGATTATGCGATAATAATAGTTACAACAATATTATATAGTATGATGTATTCGTGTATTACGCGAACGAAAAGTACAGACATATGCTTTTGATTAAGTGCAAAACATTCGTACATTATACTCGTATGAATCGGAGCAAATTGACTAAAAAGTCAAAAGTTTACGATGTAATTTGCGAACTATTATACATTGCTATACAGTGGCTATGAAAATATTATGATAAACGGTTTTTATGTCTCCGCAGCGTAAATGCGTAATTTTATTTTGAATTTACTAAACTTTATGAAAGTTCCGTAAAAGTCGACGTTTCTATCGGTATATATTATGTATGTATTTATGTATTTATTATTTTACAATACTCATAATCTTCTTATTTTGATTCTATTTACTATACTGTATACCTACATTTATTTTATTGGCATAACGGTGAGGTGGCATTGAAAACGCGTTTCATAAAATATTAAAAACTCGTACATGCAAATAATTTACATTTTAGTTTTGGCATTTTAAGACTAGAGTCATGTGTTTTGCAGTCACTTAAAATGTTATTCAGTGAATATAGACAATTCAAATATTGTATTTGCTATGCTGAAAAAGTTATATCTTAAAACAAAAAAGCTCAAAAAAAAAAAAATAATAATATTAATGAATTGTGTTTCATTATTTGTAATTATAATTATGTTGGCTTAAAGGAAGTCTTACAACATTAAACATTGATTTGAGAGAGAGAGTAGAAATTATTTTTAAATGTCTAAAATGTCTATAAAATCGTTTGATGAACTATTGTTTTAATATATGATAATGTGCGAGTTAATATATGCATATATATATAACGTTCGATTAATTAATTATTTAGTAGCTCATATTTAATTTATTTTTTTAATTTTAATGCTTAATACGCATTTTGATAAATCAATTGTTTATCAAATATAAATAATATGGATGCAACATCTCCTTTCTAGCACGGTATAAGTACCTATACTTCTGGTTGACTAACGTTAACTCTTACCCTGTTCTTTCCATGCCTAATTATTATAAAATATTATAATTACATAGCCATCAAATCTATTGCCTAATACTTCTACAAAAATCACACGTGTGTCTTGCTATCAGAAAAATAACAAATCGCCACAATATGTTATGGAATATATTATAGAAGTTAGTCAATATTCCTTATTAATTATAGAATAAACCCTCGTTTTTTAAATAGTTCTCATACTTATATTAAAAAAGTTTAGTTAAATTAATAGGTGCAACATAAGAGGAGTATATTATAAAATAAAATAAAATCATAACCTAACACTTGGATCGCATGACCAATATGATAAGAGTTTTACAACAACAAATTTCAATTATTAAATAAGTGAAGATGATAATACAGTTTTAAACTAAAAATGCATATTTTATAAATATTATTAATTGTTACATTACAATACGTATAATATCATAAAATATATAATACCAATAATAGTATAACAAATATTAATAATCTCGGTAATATTGATATTATGCGTTTTCACATACCACACTGTTGTGGCGGCGGGATATAATACTATTTGAAGCAATTGCTTCATAACTTCATAGCTTCAACACAGTAAATTATCATTTTGATGTAATAAAAGGGATGGTTGGTGGTCAAAATATTAAAAATGTACAATTTGTTTCAAAGACTCAAAAATTTCGCGCCGCCACTGAATTACTGTATCATTCGTATAAGTAGAGTATTCTTCGATAAAATAGAGAACAACGAAAAATAACGAAATCTCGAGACGACGCGTGGATAATTCAATGCATTGTTTATTTCCTTGGTATTATTCATCATGAATTGACTTTGCTTCATATTTTATAATATAAAAAATAATTTATGATTTATTTTATTTGTTTATTTACCAATTTGAATTTACTGGTGACTCTAATCTCCTGAGGAACAAATATAATTGTATTCACTTTGATGTAGATCCAGATTCTATTATTTGCCACTTTTATACTATTCACATTTTTGGGTCTCTTATGATTTTCCATTTTAGAGTTACTTTAATGACTAATATGGAAAAAAAATTAAATATTACGAATTTGAATTACACCATAATATAAGGCATTGAGCACATATTCAACAAAGAGCTTAAAGTATTTCTAATAATATTTTAGATTCTAAGCTAAACGATTATTTTTTTGATTTGACAGTGATGTGTTTTTTGTTTCATTATTTGTGTCTGTGTACCCGGTGAGTAGTCGAAAATTGCTCCGATTTTCAACTTTGGTATCTTGTTCGATGCAAAGGTGAATCTAATCGGTGCATTGGGGAGGTCAAAGTTTTAAATTCCCAGAAGTTTTCAATTAAGGAAAAACGAGACATTTGAGCAAAACTAGTTTTTTTGTGTAACTCTACGGTAATTCTAGTGAACAATGGTAAAACGAATTACTTTAATCACAATAATATCATCAAATATACTGAATAATATAATAGGCCGACAGACGGTCTTTACTCAGAATCGTTTTTCGTGTACACAGAATTTATATCACCGTTCATTGAATTCAAATTTAACACCATCCCACTGATCCACTTGTAACCTTCTGTATACAGTTGAGAGACATCCACTTACCCGCTTTTTTTGGTTATAATTTATAGTAAAATAACTTATACCGTTCATTTTCATTAAAAAATGCTCGTCGTTATGACTTGAACTTCAAAGTCTTTTAAAAATAATGGTGACTGCGATGTATTTTTTATATTATTTTACTGCCGTAAGAACAAAATAATATGTTAACAATATAGTATATTATAGTACATAATATAAAGTAACCTTGCACAACATTTTTATGTAGTATGTTTTTATTGATGCCTCTAAAAGTATAAACGCTCATTAGAAATATTTTTGAAGGGTAAAATATTAATATAATTTCACTTAAATAGTATTTTTTTTAAGTTATTATTTATTAGTTTTTTTAGGTTTTTAATACAAAAAACAAAAGCCGCTTCAATACTGAGATAATAAATCACGAATTCATAGTTTATTTCCACAACTTTCATATTGATCGTTTTTTTTTAATTCGTTGAGTGCTTACAAGTCTCATCATTTTGAATCTATATGTTAAATTAGTTATTGTTTGATATTTTTGTACTTACACTTAATGCATCTAACATAATATATTATACATCGTATTAATACAATGTAGATACCCATTAACCACCCAAAAAGGCCTAACCTCGTCCCACAGCTTACATGTTGCCAAAACTTGACCCTGTTTGTATATAGCTTATATAAATAATTAGAGAGAATTTCAATGACCACAGATATAAAAAATAAATAAAACACACCATTATTAAACTAATATAATATTAATCATTTCGCTTAGAATCTCAATAATAATCATAGGTACTAGTTGAAGATTTAAATTAATTATTATCTCTTTAGTATTTACATTTTTAAACTCGTTTTGTAATTAAAAAAATTTGGTTTTCAGATATTTATCATCGGTTGGGCGTTGTCCATAACCACGCAAATGGCCGAAAAACGCATGGCACAAAACCGCACACAGATTTTGATAATATTACCTCACGTTTCAAACCGCCGACTTCAATAATTAACGTATACGTGATCTGAACACAACCACGTTTATCGAATTATGGTGACTAGAAGCGATCAATGCAGTTATCTACACAACTATGATCCAATGATCGACTCAGGAACAAACCACGGCATATAAATTAAAATAGAAGACTTAATATTTTCCACTTGAAACATATTATGCGTGCATTTCATATAAAAGTATTGGGAGTACTATTATATCACTATTTATTTTATTATAATTTTTTTTTTTAATTTGTTGAATTTTTGCCACCTTTACGCCCGGTATTTGGCTATGCGTTTTGTGTCGTGCACTCATGTCTGTGCTTTTACAGAAATCACTGCATCGTGTAAACCGAATCTTCATTACTGTTATAGATGTGGAATATCAACAATTGCAGGCGTGGGTGCCTTTAATACGGATGAATTGTCGAATTTTCATCAACGTTTTTATAAAGACAGTACACAATTTTGAAATATTTGAAACATTTGAAAATGGATCATTGTATATATTATATACCTTCAGATGACTCTCTACCGCGGTAATGAGTGGAAGGATACGAAAGAAATCGTCAAATATCATTTTTAGGAGGCACTTGGCGTTTCCTAGACGGTTTTCGTGGACGTATGTTTCAATATTTTAAATAATACATTTTTTATGAGCCTTTTGTGTTCAAATGTCGATGAAATTAGATATTCACAATTAAAACTATATTTATTTTCTACTCCAATGAATTTCGTTATTGTTTTGAAATTTAAAAAATAATACTCCTAGTAACATCGGACATTATGCACTATATGGTAGAAAAACAATGATTCCCTATACACAATGAAAACGCACTAATATTTAAACTTGTTTTTAATTATTTATAGGCGTTTGAAAATTTCCGATTTGTTTTTTATAAACCTCGGAAAAACGTCCGTGCTCGGTCGAAATGTTTGAAAAAACCGAGTAACAAGGTCACTCGCGTATTACAGTAATTTAATAATATCGCGAACGCGTGTAGGCACGATTTTTTTAAGCTTTCCAAATTAACGCGTCGACAAAATCCGTCGGGCGAAAAAGTTTAATCTCTGAGACTCGAACCGTTCTGGCGGCAGCACCGTTGCTCGGCAGATCACGATTTCCCACACACTGCGACGGGACATCGCTAAAACATTATACTTACAACATTGTAATAACGCAAAAATAAAAAGAATAAAATAAAATAAAAAGATCAATCGTAAATGTTAGTACGACGCCTGCCGACACTAATATTTAAGATGATCTAAATTTTCGTTATTACCTTCCTCCTGATCGTCGGAGGGTTCTCGAGATCGTGTGTCCGAGAATTTGATCAAATACACTTCTATGATGTAAATGTAAATGCATGCACATATAATTTAATTTTAATATAATGCAGTCAACAATACTATATTTTATATTTTAATATGTATTATGTCTTATACCTGACTCGCAGCTGTCTCTGGGTTATGCAGTAGGAGTTTTAGGTGACAGAAATTAATTATTTAAAATACTCGAATAAAAATAAAGAAACACACTGATTATTGTTCGTCAAAAGGAGTCCAGTTGTCGCTCGTAGAATTCGGTATAGAGAGGTTGTTAATCTGTTTTCGCGGTGCGCCTGCACTCGTGAGAGGCTGTTTCACTCGAGAAAGGTGCTCATGCACTGCCGAAGTGACGATCCGGTTGTGCCGGCCAGAGAGTGATAGGCGGCTTCATCAAAAGGTTGTTTTGTACATCCGATTTCTCTTCTGTGACAAGGACCTTTTTTACCATACCTTTTCTCCGGCGGCATGTAAGAAAGCCACACGTCCTACGCTCTACAGCTGCAAACATAGGTACGTGTCGATTTCTAAATCCCTGATTGTATAATATAATTAGACAACTTTGTCTGTGACAATAATTTATTGGGGTCTAGAGATTTCCGGTTTCTGCGTGTGACAGTCTGGCCGTTATTTATTTATTTGTTATATCTTAAATAATTGTTACAATGATGTGTGAGCATATTATCATTACAACACATATCAGTTTATAGTCGGCTTACGCAGTTCGCCGATACACATATTATTATTTCGTGCCATATATCATACAATATGTACCAGTAGTTTATTCTTGGTGCGTCAGTCCACATTATATATATGAGCACACCGCGCATAATAATTATGCAAACGAAATATTTATTACGTCGAGAGCAAACACACACACACACACACACACACACACACACACACACACACACATACGATATATTTAATGATATAGATGTGTCTACTGTCTATTACATACATAATATAACTATATGCTGTATATACACGGCGCTTTATTATTATACCGCTGCGTTATATAATAAAACAACACGCCGAACAAAGTTTGTAAAAACACATTGCAGAGTGTGTACAACACTATAATATACTATATTATAAATTTATAATACGTGTACGTATACGTGTGCGCATATTATAATATGTGTACATATATGATATCATATATCCCATGCAGACCGAGATTCGTAGTCGTACGTCGTACATATGGTTCCGTATAATATGTAGTTTTAATTCGCGAAATTGTTTAGAACTCTATTTGGCTCGCCGTCGCCACTTTGTTATGAAAATCACAATGGCGCGCGCCCAACTTACTATGCGTTATTATCCAAACATTAATAATAATAATAATAATAATAATAATAATAATAATAATAATATCCAAAACTGCGAAAAAAAAAACGTGAAGAATAAATTATTCGTACCGTACGTACGGCGGGGCGCGGTGCGACGACGGATATACTTGATGCGAAGTTTTCGTATTTTAATTGTAAGCAACGATGAAAAAAAAAAAAAAAATGGATAATAATATTAAATTGTAACCCTCGTTTTGTCCACTTGGAAAACGGTCACGTGTATGTTGATCCCTAAAGGTTTTATTCTTTATAATATTGCAGACGTGAATTATTTGGAAAACCCGTTTGTGCGAATGATCCAACAGAAAACGATATTTCGTAGTATTCAGCCCTGCACCTATCCGTATTATTTGGTTTATCAGAGTTTAATATATATATATGTGTGTGTGTGTGTGTGTGTGTGTGTGTGCGTGGGTGCTAATTAATTGATTAAATAAGCTTAATATCTTAAGTAAAACAATTTTCCACGGCATTAAAACAGAAATATTTGGGTTACCATTTACGAATTAAAAATGTATTTATTACATCCATATGATGAGCATGTCCTAAAAAATTTCTTTAAATAATATTTATCACATTATGGTCCTACCTAAATATATACTTACAGAAACTTTTAAACATTTTCGTTAAAATTGAAAAAATATTTAACTACAAAATAAATGGAATGTTTTTTATTCAAAAAATGTATTCACTATATAATATCATGGTCTATAGCAGGGGTCTCCAACCTTTTTCTACGCTGAGCAAAATTTGAGATACGCTTTGGCATCGCGGGTCAACCTCTTTCGAGAAATAGTTAGGTTATGAAATTAAGGAATAGATGAGATTTATTTCGAAAAATGAGCGTTTATTTTTACAATTATTTTTGTATTTTATGATTCAAAATTTGTTTTATTATGATACGAGTAAGTTACTTAGCGAGACGCTTGGGCGTTTGGGCGTTTGGAACTACTTGTTTTTTAAAATGTCTTGAAAGTTTGCGTCAAACTTTGTGGTTCCAAGTAGTAGCGTCGCTTGTAAATGTTCGTCACTCAAGTTCGTTCTGTACTTGAATTTGTCGTATTATTTTAAAGCCGATCGTATCTCATCTGACCATCGCGTAACTTCCGAGTACAATGTAAGTCCGATAAGTGTGATCGAAGAGTTTTTCTACTATTAGTTAGTGTTAGTATATATGTATGACTATTGTAAGTTTTTGTGAATAACGCCAAAAAAAGAAAATAAATTGAAAGCAATGAAAACTTATGCATTATTTTCAAAACATTCATTGGCTTAGCGGTGCAAACACCTTGGCGTAGGTTGGAGATCTTTGGTCTACAGCAATCAAAACATATGGTACCTATATTATATAAATTCACGTGCAGTATGCAATATGTTAACTTTTCTCTTAAATGTATGGATAGTGTACTTCAAACCAATTGTTTACTTTTTACTGTCTGTCGTCGGGGAGCAAGGTTTTATAATAATGTTTAAGTCAGTAAACGTAAAGTATGGATAAAAACATGAACTTTTTGACCTTATTGCATTAATAACTATTACAACATCCAAAATAATATTTATCTGTCATAGATTTCGTATGACCTATTTAGAATCCCGCGAAATGTATTAACGTACTTAGGCGTGAAAGGAACAAGAAATTATAATTTATTTTGTTAAATTACTCACGAGTACTTATGCGAATCGTAAATTACTATTACACTAATGCACAAGCATAGATAGAGGGAACTGCATTTGCCAATGCACTTTATCTGTTGTAAATATCACGAAGAAGGTATAAATATCGAACTCAACCGTATCTATATGAACAAAGTTATGGATAAATCGCAATCTTTGTATTGCTTTGAGCCCTTAAGTTGTCGAATATATTAATGACAATACCAATAGCTATTAATTGAATGATAATTTAAATAAATTATACGTTTTTAAATTATTATTAACACTGTACCATTATTATGGTTGGTGTTTTCAAGCATTTCCACTACAATTATTATGTGTCATCGAACAAACCAAAAATAACAGCATATAAGTTTAAAATCAGTCATTACGATTACACATAATATATCAGTGTCGAAATGTAATAATTCATCAATAATAAAAAATACTTAATACTTTACATTCTGATCTAGTAAGTATGATTTTTTTTTCTACACCGTAAATCTATATAAAAAGAGAAAAAATATAATTTCACGTAAATCGAACACAAATGTATCATCATTTTTAAACCATAATTAATTATAGCGTGTAAACAAGTAATTGCATTTATTGTTGTTATTAATATTTCGGTAACTTTGTATAATAAATTGAATATAATTACAATTTTTGGTCCGCTGCAGTTCACTGCGCGGTTATGATTTTCCAGCATTTAAAATATATAAATAAGCTGCTTGTGTTCCCCCGCAGACACTCGACGAAAAAATTTAATTGTGTTATTTCAAAATAACTCAATCTGCAAAGTATTTGCTATGGGTTTGTGTAGCGATGCCCAAGAAATTTTCTGTCAAAAGTTTGGAAAATAAATCTTTCATTAAATTGTCTAACACATATCATATTCCTATAAAATATATGTAATATCATGTATACAGGACTAATAAATCAATATTCAATTTTTAACAATCCAATTGTTCGTGTTTATTGGAAATCGGTCTCTATTATTATTATTATTATTATTATTATTATTATTATTATTATTATTATTATTATTATTATTATTATTATTATTATTATTATTATTATTATTATTACCGGTGACTTTTATACGGAAGTCCGTCTAGAACCAAAAAGTTTACTGAGATTTTATTAAAACTTAAAAGGCATCGGAAACGTTTTTTTTTATATATATAAAACCTTTTCTTAACCGATTGACTTCTTTTACTATACTCTGTCAACAACACTACCATCTCGATTTTCGATGTAATATATTTCAATATTTATGATGTCTGTCACTTATATCGTTGTTTAACAACGTTTGAAGCCCATTGTTCCGTTTAATGATTTGTTTACAACGCATTATATTACGCATATACACTATTTTTGAAATAAATGCGATATAAAATTGATTTATTTGAACTTTCCTGTTTAAGTGTATCGATATATTTTTAAATTTTTGCGAGTTCCTAGCGTTATAAATTGTTCGAAATCGAAAGTCGAATAAAATACAAAAAACATTAATGCCGATCGTTGCTTTTGGAACAGACTTTGCATCATTGATTTTTGAAATCCAGTATAATACAATATACATGTACATGTTATCATGAGATGGCGTTCGGTGTACTCTGTACAGCAGTGCAGCTGATATTTATAAGACCACGGGTACTTACAATAAAATGATTGTCTATTTTCTCGTAGAAGCACGAATATTTGATGATTAAACAGTTGGAAATACTCACGAAATACGTATATTCTTATGTTACGTAAAAAAAAAAGAAAAACACCAAAAAAAAATTATTTACGCCATATTATAATGAAATCATTCGAATACAGGTGTTCTCGTTTTATATTAGCAAGTATTATTATTATGATTGTGCTCGGAAATAATACTACGATTCCACATTGTATATTAATATAATGGCTTTGTGGTTGCACCGCGAAGGTATATAATGGAAGTAAGTATGGTTGCTGTAAAGCCGTCTCGTCTCGCGGATTAAAGCGAAAAAAACGTTTGATCTTTACGCCGAGTGAAAATAAATAAATGACAGTTTGGTGACCGCGATAGGTATAAGAGTTCAGCGGTGAGTGTGTATGCGGAAAACCGGAGGAACGCGAATTCTCTTTTAGATAAATAGACAGACCGCGAGTGTTATCCGCGTAACAGGCAGCATTTTCCCGCTGCGCCAGTCCAGCGGCTCCGAACTTCGGTATTTATTTAATTAAAAATAATAATACATTTTAACCGTAGAGCACACTGAACCACCCCACTGTCGCGGGTGCAGCCTATACAGTCGTATGTACATATAATATAATGTATATAACGTAAACCGGCGGCGAATTCTCGAGAACTCACTAAGAGTTTCTTAATGTATCGCCCGGCTTTGTCGAACCCGACGGGAATTTAAACTTTATCAAATGTCTTACAAACAATTATGTTATTGTCGTTTTGAAGCGGTCTCCGGCGCGCGATGAGACTCCTCGTGCTCATGCGAGAATTTATACATGTACTTACGGCGAACCGGCTGAGCGAAGAGAAAAACGAAAAATAGGACCATACAATACAATAAAATATACTCGTTTCAACAGTTGGGCAGTCGGTTTTGTGGGACGCCGGCTGCGTTGAGCGACATCGGAACATGTTATTATTAATATGCGCCTCTGCAAAACACTGTTTTCAATTAGCTTATTGCTTCGATTGTCCGACACGCAAAATCGCATAACACATAATAATCGTGAAATCGTCAAAACGCGACACAAATAATATAATAGTTCGCTCATTAAATTAATTAAACCAGACTCGCGTGTACGGATGTATAATATCGTGCCTGCGATTGTTTTGGGTTCACACCATACAAACAAATATACGTAATAACACCAGCTATAAATGCGCATGCGTATTTATTACCACAGATTACCGAGTATGTGGTATCGTCGTCGTTATCGTGGTTATTCGCACGTTCCATTATATTACACGAGGTGTATAGGTACATAATAATAATTATGGGCTTATGGGACTTGTATTATATTACTATTATTAAAGCTCTAAAAAACACACAAATATACATCATCAACTAATGGCCCCAAATTCGTAGGTACTAAAAAAAAAAAAGTAATAATTATAAAGTATATTATGCGTTATAGCGAACGAATGTCAACTGAATTATTGAAATCGTTATTTTAGTTTCCTCTTTTTGTCTAATTATGATATTATGGTTTCCATATCAATGACATCCGATCATATTTTAATAAAAACATAATCTGAAGAAATCAATACAATGTAGAGATTGTCGTTAGTGGTTGTTACTACACAATGTTAATAAAATATGGTGAGATATAGCCATAAAAGCATTTCAATTGGTATGTTTTTTTTTTTTTTTGTTTTTCCACATAGTTTATTAAAGTGAGAAGGAATAAAAAACACTAATAATAAACTAGATATTCGTAAATATTGGCTGTAATGATCAAAATCTTGAAGCATACAAAATACGATTTTTGGATTTATTAATTATTTTAATAATATCAATTCTTATTCCCCAAACAGGATATTCGACACGAAATAGCTGTAGAAGTCCCCGCAGAGGCGTACCCAAGAAGAGGGAGGGCGGGGGTTGACAGAATTTAAAATGTACAAGGTGTAAACCACTGATTGTATAATATTTTTACATGTTAAAAAATGTGGATCGCAATTTGAAAAATTCCTGGGTACGCCCCCGAGTCCCCGTATGTCCATATCTACAAATATATATATAAACGTTTTATGTAGGTATAAGTACGTCTCATCGATATCATATTATAAAATATACAATATTATAATAGTGCGTTATAGTTTGCGTGGTAGGCACTTATCATCGAGAATGAATTTATATTATAAAAGATGATTCAATTTAGCCTGCTGCAACTATACCATGCTGCTGTAGATTTTCTCAGTCAATGTATGTAACACATTAACAATCATGATCTTTTCCAATGTCATTATGATCCAAACTACGATAATCGATTAAAAGGAGATAAAAACAATCTTCCGATCGCAATCCGACATGCCAATATAATATGCCGGTTCACATCTTGCGCTTCACCCCGTTCTGTACTGTTAAATGTTTTCACAAAAACTTAGTGAAATCGTAAATAAAAATATTCATTATTGCAGTGTATTATGGCCCTGGCGGGAGGGGGGCGTTTATCTACTTATAAATACGCGTATAGGTACATTTTACACAATGAAATAAAATATAATGTATAATACACAAGATGTGTGTAGAAAACTTGAATTTTTAAAGTACCAATTTTTTATTTTTATTATTGTTGTCTCGGCTTCCTCTTAACCTACCCTCCCCCCCTCCAACTGTACTACACCATTTTATACGCTCATTCTCGGGATGAATTATAGCGACTGAGATTGTATATATATGTACTAAAGTTATGCGATATTTATACAGGGTGATGTATTAATATTTTTATAATAAACAAATAACCTGCTTCGTCAATTTAATGATTTTGAAAAATATCTTTTTATAATAGTATCAATAATGTACTGATGTATCTTGTGAACACGAGTTTTTTTGTAAAATGTCTATTTCTTGATCACGATTTTTTCATAAATTTTTTTTAAAAGGCAACTTAAATTTGAAAAAAAAAATCAATTTTACTCATGATATGATGTTTAAAATGTGTTAATACTGAACAAACGTCTTGTTGCTGTTATAGTAGTTACTTTTCACCAAAATGACTATAGACAATACTATGATGTGTTGAAGCGTGTGACACTACAAATATTGTTGAGCGATAAAACTTATTTCGTTTGCCAGTCGAAACCACAGTCCTCTGCCGTAAACTCAACAAACAACTCGAAACGCTCACAAATAGCGACCGATAAGCATTAACACGTTCGATAAAAATGAACCATAACAAAATAAAAATAAAATGAACAAAATATGAACAAACGAACAACGACGAATGCGCGCGACGGTGTTCCGATTTTGAACGGGACGACGTTAAAAAAAAACATCACCCTGTACGTCGTAAAATAAATATATAACAGCGTAAGCTTCAAGACATAATATTATTATAACAGTGATATTATCATTATTATTATTATTATATCATAATATATCGTATGAAATCACGAACGGCTGAACGGGAAATATTTTAGCGCGCACATAATACACGTCGCGCACACCAACACGCCCGCCCGCGCACACCCACGCGGGCACATCCGATTAATAGCGAACGCCGTACAACATCCGGTCTGTGCCGCCGGTGGGGGGGGGGCGAGAAGGGGTGATACGAGAACGTGTGCCGCGCCTATTATATTACGTTATACTGTACAAAGAAGACGTTGATATTGCTGTTGTACGTATGTATATAAATATATTGCGTTTCGAGTGCGCACGAGTCGTACCGGAAGACTTACGAGATTGTAATGCGTGCTTCGATGTACATATATGTGTATGTATTTCCGCCAATGCCGATATATTTTCTCGGTTCTTTGGTGTGTGTGTGTGTGTGTGTGCACATTTATTATTTCGTTATACTGTTTTGAGGGGTGATTTCATTATTTGTTTGCTGTTTAACGTAATGCGCGCGACAGTTTTTTGTTCGTCTAATTTTGAGCATTTGTTGTCTCTATACTAATAATATAATATTGTAAAGCTAAAGAATGTGTAACGTTTGCTCGAGCGCTGCTCGACCGATTTCGATGAAACTACATCGATATTGATGCTGTGAGACGGTGCGTATTGATGTGTTCCGCGAGACCAGGACGATATTTTTAGATTGAACCCATGTTAATAGTTTAATACCATGTTGACGTGGCGTGTCTCACAGGTCGTGAATAAATTGTGTTTTTGCTCACCAAAATCGAATAATTTTTACAGAAATACAATCAAAAGCACGAAAAATTCGAGTGGACACCGACCGTTTCCACCGGTTTGTTATTCAAATGTACGACAAGAGCCAGTTTGTAGTTTTCCGGAATGACATATTTTTCATTTACACCCCCATTGTACTTACCGACACGTCATGCTCTACTGTGTTTTCACTTTTTACGCCGACACATGGGTACGGGTTCTCCAAAATTTGCATCTTGTTATGTTATTCGTTAAGTCACGTTGGAGTATAGTGTCATTATAACATTAGGGATTAGTAAGCATTACGATTTTAAAGACTGTCGGTTTATACGATTTTTTTACAAAAACGATAGTATTTAATAAAGCGTACTAATACTACATATTCGAAAAAATATATAAGTGTATGACAACTTTTTTAAAACATTTATTTAAATTTCAATTAGATTTTCAACTCGCAGACATTATTACAGAATTCTCCTACAAATAAATTGCCCATTATTTTTGTTGAAACCTTAAGGTATATTATAAACAACCTAGATTTGTTGGACAGATAGCTTTCAAGATTTATTAAAGGATTTAGACGTTATTTTATTTTTTAAGCTGCAGTGGTGGTTTAAGTCCAAATATCTTGGGATTATTTAAGTTTAAGTATCTACCTAGAGAAACTATTTAGTTCTAGACTGATTGACGCATCTATAATTGTATTTTTTCATTATTGCCTTAATATTATATTCGTGCTCTTATGACGTATGAGGAGGTTTGATCATAGTTTGTATGGGCTTCGCTCCTTCAGACCCTACCCTCCAATATCGACTGATCAATTATTATTTAACACCAGTATATTTATTAATTAATAAAAAAAAACGCTTATATGAGCAATCCAATTATCTACAGAAAATATTTTCATCCATGACCACGACTTAGGTACAAAATAATTATTTCTGCATCACACTTTGGTATATTTATCGATTTCATATAATACTATTCATCATAAAATAAACATAATATGTGTGCCACATTAAAACACTAATTTTAATTTATAAAATTAAACATATTATGTACATGTATGTGAGAAAATAATAATCATTAACATTAAGTGTTGAGAAACATAATTAATGTTCAACGGTATTATACTTTATTCATTTTTTAAGATTAGTTACTATATTATAACAATTGTTAATTAATCTTAAAATTTATAAAAAAGACCTAAAACAATGTATATTTTAAAAGTTACAATAAGAGTATATAATTCACAATTTAATCATCGTAGTGCTGTTAGACGCCAGTATTATTAAGTTACAAAATTTCTTAGTAAACGACTAAATGAAAATTGTCAAGATTGGAATAATGAATTTGACACAAAAATCCCTTTAGATTTAATGCAGGATTTAGTGAGTTGTTATATGTTTTTTACATCGCAGTGGCAGTTAAAACCTAACTGTTCCATGAACGTTTATAATTTAAGTGATTGAGACACATAACATTTAACAAGAATGATCACTGTCACTACAATAATTATTTAATGTAATCAAAAATAAAATCTTCATTTCCACAATATATAAACATTAATTGAATGTTAACGTCATCTTAACAAACTTTACTGATTAAGTACAATTAACATGTGTATTCATTTATTAGAAAGTATTTCAGAAATTGTCTACCACTACATTAAAGACCGTCCAAAAATTATTATCCTTCCTACACTCTGACTTGGGACAAATTTATACAGTTCTCTTCTCATAAACATATTTATCCAATGATCAATTCCATTTTCATCTTAATAAATATTTGGCAAGAATATTCAAGGGTGATGTTCTTGTTAGATTACTAAATAGCAATTTAGTGGAGTGTAAAACTTTTACGGTACAAATGGAAAGAGATCATTTTTTAAATCAGCCAAGGAAGGATTTGCATTTTTGAAAATTCAATGATTGAATAAGTTTTAAGTTTTAAGAAACTTTTTATAAACATGATCTACAGACAAGATAATTATCATTTGTTCTAACCATAAATTAATAAATAAAATCAATTTTTAATGTCGATAATGATGATAATATTATATCAATAAACAAATTAAACGAACAATACAAAATTAAATTTCAATAAAGCTTTGACATACTTAAAAACATTTTTATGTTATAAATATGTTTTAAGAATAAGATAAAGGCTGTATTTTTGTTATAAAATTGTATAGCCAAAACTATACAAATTTCTAGAATCAATAATATTATTATTAAGTCCGACCAAATTTTGGCAATAGGAACTCCAACTGTCCGTCCACTCATCGTCCAATTCGTCGGATAAACTCAACTGTTGACTTCTATAATTGAAGGTAGGTATTATATAATTAAGGATTGAGCACAGACCGTGTCCATCTAAAAATCTCAATAGTATTATATTAAACTGGCTGCATACTTATTAACTTTTGTTTATCGTGATCGACGATGTTTGTATAATTTTATTATATCATCATAAATGAAAAAAATCGTTTTTTAAATATTTTAACTAAAATATTATTTTATGAAATATAGTAGGAAGGCATAGGACTATAGGAGGTACCCACCGATACATTCATATTATCCAAAACGCTACCTATAATAAATTATAATAGGTATAATAATTGAATTTTCCACAATAATGGAGCTATTATAAATATGGCATATCGTTGGAATTATTTTATTTTAATTAATATTTTTTTTTTTTTTGCAGTTAATGAATAATAATAGTACCAGTATTATACTAGTTAATATAATTTGAAATTAAAACGCAGGTAATTATATTTGAATCAATTGTTTAAATCGTGATTTAATTATTCTATTAGTGTTCTATTTGAGTTTATAACAAAATTATTGAAATTGATCATCTAATCTAAATACACTTATAAGGTAGTATACTAGTAATTTGAACAGCTGCATGAAAAGTGCTAGAAATTTAACTATATTTTTCATGAAGACCCAGTTCATTCTTCGGGTACCGACATTTCTATAGATACGATTTTTAATATTAAACAAACACTGCTCCAATCGTAAAAATATATTTTAGTTTATGAACTATTAATCAAATGAAAACATTGTAGTTGCTATTTCACAGTTGTGTTAGCTTGAAAATATCAACGGTTGAATGTTAAATCCTTAAATCTTAAAGATTTTCAATTAACCAAAAGTCAAGTTATTAAATATATGATCAAAAATTATTAATTAAATTATACACACGCATTATAATTTATAAGAATAGAGAATTATAGGAACATGTTTAAAAATTAATCAAAAGTTTACTGACATAATAATATAACAACTTCATCGACTTTATAAACTCTATTGTATTATTAAAAAAAAGTACCTTTAAGTTCTCTACAAAATGGTTAAATTTAATGCGTACAAAATGTGATCACTAAAAATTTCGCTTTTGAAATAAATATTGTGTTAAGACCAAACAAAATATGAATAAAAAAACGAAAAATGCAATCAGCAACGCACGAATGGTAGAAAATGTACAAAACATTCCGCATAAACCGTATATGAGCTTAAAAGTTTGAACACGAAATTATGTTTCAACGTGGACTGTCTACTAAGTACTAATCGCAACGTATTTACAAAAATCGTTACTTTAAAAAAAAAAAAAATAATAATAATAATAATAAAAACTAATGAATGCGGTATCTAATTGGAGTGAAAACGTGCATCTCATAACATATATATACGTAATGGTTGTCGCAATCGTTCTAAATAAACATCATTTTTACATTAAGTCGTAGTTACATTTAAGTTTGTAATTTAATGAGCAAAATATTCGTGTGCCGTAAACCGCCTTGCGACGGTCGAGTAAAAGTATGTCGTTTACTTTTAACGAAAAAACGAAAAAACAAAAAACCGACGTTATACGAGCTCGCGACTATTATCGGTGAATAATTTATTGTCTTTTGTAGATTGAGGGCGAAACGAGGAACGTATTGATTTTACAATAATTATGGTAGTTATTTTTATTTTTTTTTTTGTATTCATTTGTATTTTTCATTATATAATAACATGTGACCACCGGATTACAAAGAGAGTGATACAATAGTTTACAGTAAGTTTATGGCCTTATCTGTCCGAGTATATACTGATTGAAAACATCGCCTACCCACTCATACTTTAGAAAGAACGGTTTTGGGTTTTTTTTTTCGAAATTTCCCATTAGTACTTTAACAGAAAATTGAGACGAAAAAAAAAACCTTGCGAAATACACGGCACGCCGGTTTTTAACGAAATCCCCAAAACATTTTGTAACTTTAATCGCGTTATTAGGATTACAACGTACCTACATAATAAATCGGACCGTTAACAGAACAGGACGCGCAGGTATCGCCCGAATAGAAATTCGACGTTCACGCGTCGCAGTTTTAGCGGTTTCCGAGTCGCCGACGCCGATCGTGTATCCCCAAAAAAATTTGGTCGTCTGGACCGGCGGCATCGCGTGGGATTATGCCACGACATAATATTATCTGAACGCAAGACGAGGCGATTATAATATACGACGACCGGGGAGGAAAAATAATAACAACTCGAAAGTGGAAACGACAATCAATGAAAATCATCAAGGTGTGAGGAGTCGTCGACGTGGGCATCGTCGGTATCGTGATATTGTGTAGGTCGAGCAGAGACGGAGACCGAGTCTGAGCTACAGCCGCCGTCTGACGTCTGTCTGTCTGGTTCACCGTGGCGACCACTGACGAGCCATCGACGTCGTCGTCGTCGTAGTCGTCGCGTGTTCGCGTGACAGGTTGGGTTAGAGAACGCGAATTTACCACGGCCATTTTATTAAATTCCATTTGCACTCGATTTATTATTTATTCACGCGAGGTAACCCGTTTAAAGTGGTGGTTTTTTTTTCCCCGGGACCTTTCCTATATCTGCCAAATTTTGATATTATCATAATAGGAGAAGCGCATGCACACACGAGTGTTATTTAAATTCGCTCGACACGCTCTTTGTACAACCCGTCGTTATAAATTCCATATTATTTTATGGTGTTTTTTGCTAAACAAAAAAATTGTGTTGTATCGATCGGTAACATAAAGCAATATAGTAGTAAAAGTAACGTATAACAGTTGTAACAATAATATGATGATTGATCATTTTTATTTAATACACAGTATCATATATATATAATATATATGTCATAATAACGCGGTTAAAACTTAAAATATATTTCCATCCATGATTAATAATAATGTAGGTGCCTACTAATATTTTAATGTAAATCTAATACGTTTGGATTTTATTTAAAAATAATTTGGTACATGACAGGTACTACGCGTATCCAATACAATAGTCTCACGATTTCTACCCCCAGACCCCAGTCGACCTATTATACTTGCAAATAATTTAAATTACAATAGCGAACACTTGAAAAAATATTCGTCGCCGATGAGTAATAACGGTTTGTTTCTAATCGTATTGTATTTTAGTGTACGACGGTAAGTTTTCGGCACTTTAATAACGACGTGTCCGTGACCCGCGCTCTTGGCGGACGTCGTAGCGACGACGGACTTTTGACGTGCTTTATTATATTACTTACAAAACATAACACTTACCCACCCCGTACGTAAAACGCCATTGCAGTCAGCTTATTATTGTATGCGTTTCCGTAAACTTCCCCACAGAGTGATGGATTCCGGGAGCAGATTCGATCTAGTTGGTGCTTTGGGCGGTCAAGAGTAATAAATTCCAGTTATAGGCACTTTCACAATAATATGGAAAAACAAAAAAAAAAAATCAAACACAGAAAAAGAAGTATGTGACCGCTTTGGTGTACAGACAGTCGAAGGCGTCGAGCGTACCTCGTCATTGTGTAAATCTCTGTATTCTGTTATGTATGGGTTTGGTTTGAACTCAATGACAAATCACGTTCGTGAACTTAGCGGCAATCATGTAACAGATTTCAATTAAACCTATCCAACAATTTTGTTGGACGTTTGTTGGACATTGTTGGAAAGGTTTTACAATTTGTTGGACCGTCATTAAAAAGTTATAAACATTTTTCCAAAACCGCCGCTAAGTTCACAAAAAAGTTTTAAAAAAGTTTGCCGATGGTGTGAAGTTAGCGGCACTTTTTCAAAAATTCGTATAAAATAAACAGAGTTCCAACAAATGGCAGGACCTTTCCAACAACGTCCAACAAACCGTTGAGAACAATTTTGTATAGTTTTTTATGTGTTTGATTTAATGTTGGCCGTTAGTGTGAACTTAGCGGCGGTTTTGGAAAAATGTTTATAACTTTTTAATGACGGTCCAACAAGTTGTAAAACCTTTCCAACAATGTCCAACAAACGTCCAACAGAATTGTTGGATAGGTTTAATTGAAATCTGTTACATGATTGCCGCTAAGTTCACGAACGTTGACAAATCATCTGAGTAACCTCGATTTCGAGCCAAAATTACTGAGCATTAAATTATTATTATGTTGTTACACATTAAAGCATTTTTTTATTGTTAGTAAAATATTCGACAATTAGTATACCTACCTATAACTCCATGGGTTGAGTACATTTTAAGTTAAAAACATTGACTGTAAACATCGCATTTGAAAATGTCGTTGTATGTGTAATATATAACGATATACGTTCAAAGTTTCAAATCCTCTCGACAATTATTTTTGATTTACAATAAATTAACAATAATATTTATTCATTGTTTAAATTTTAAAAATTGATTTCGTCCGATTTTATGTGTGTATGAAAAAAATTGCGTTAAGCTATTTTTTTAAATTTTTCGGTTTTAGTATGAACTACTTATGAGGAACTTTGTATAAAATGTTAAAGCTCCTTGATAGCTTTATAGAAAAAAAAACCAGAAGAAAATCGAAAAATGTCTTTAGAAATCTCAAATAGAGAAATATATTTTTTTTAAACTATACGATTTATAGAAAATTCTAATATAAACATTTGGTGACGACATTTATTCGTTTTTAAATTACAACTAAATAAGAAAGTAGAATTGTCAAAAACTGTTTTTGCGTATGAAGTTTTTCCCTAATTCTCGAGGTTTTTCCCTAATCTTTTTCCATTGTTTTTTCAACTATTAAGAAAATAAGTGAAATTGTTTACTTTTGAAACCCACACAGTGCCAACCAGATTTACTTTCCTACCAGATAAGATATTGAAGTTTAAAATCTTAATTTTTTTAATTCTCCGAGATATTATACAAAAATTTAAAAATTAAATATTCAAAAAAACAAACACATTATATGATTGTAAAATCAATGCATTTATGGCTCTTCCAAACATTTTAAATTTAAAAAAGATGGTAAAGTGAGTACCGATCTGCTGTACATTAGGTGTCGGGTGGGTCAACGTAATAAGTGTGTTAGTTTTGAATTCAATGATTTCAAACCATTTTATACGAAAAACGATTTTGCAGAACGAAGACGGATTTCAATGATTTAAAAATCATAGGTACCTATATTGAAAATACTACATTTTCCCAATTTTATTTATGTGCTCTTTTAAGTTCAATTTTTATAGGTAAGGTTTTCGCATAAAAAATAACGACAATACACAAATCCAAGAGCACACTAGGTAAATCTTGTTTTCATTCTAAACTTTTTCAAAATATGCGATATACCTAATACTGCGGCCGCATTTTCAAAACTGTGGATCTGCATTTCAATTATAAACACATTTTTACGGAATCACCGCTTATGTGTTATTTTATTTTATATACCAGTGTCAACTGAACGAACAAGTGTTTTGTAACTCACCATTTTTGTAATGTCTTACATAACAATGCATGGAAAAAAAATGACTGTGCACTTAACAACTCTTGGAAATATTCGGGATAACACTTCATGGTGTAATTTGGTCGGTGTCCTGAAGTATTCGAATACCAAGGTAAACAGATTTTTTGACTACTCACAGACGAGTCGCAGTAGTCTACAAGAGTCATTCGAGCCCATGTACGAGCCACACACCAACAGCACAATCTCCTACTGACCTCAAAGGACCGCCGCGCTAAGGAATGACCTGCGTCAAACATGATGTCCTGTTGCCGCTGCCGACTTCTCGGCTGGTTTCGGTTAATCCAACAAGTGTAATAATAATTGTTTATCGTTTTATTGTCCTGTCAGTGTACGAAACTAACACATGATAAGGTACAACGAATAGATTTTTTTTTTTTTTTTTTGATAAGTACTTATACCAGCTGATCGGCAGGTAACTCAGTTCTCGGTATAGTATGTCATAATTTGGTTAAGCAAATATTAGTTTATTATCACGGTTGGGGACGAGCGTTATCAGTACTATTACAATTATTAAAAATAAAAAACGTGTTTCTCAATAGATGTAATATAATTTACTATTCGTATATATGTATATGTGAGTATTGGTATATAATTGACGTTTTTTTTTTGTAAATAAAACGCAGACACACAATTGTATTGTGTGAAAAGTTATGTATTATAACAAATATGATTTATATGCGTACTGAATTAAACACTTACACCAATATTTATTTATTTCGAAAATAAAATAAAGAGTCTGTTAAAAAGTTGCATTCAAAATTATTACAGCGAACGGGGCTTAATGGTTTTTTAAATTTTTTTCGGTTCTTGGCTTAAAACAATAAAACCATTATTAATATTACGAATGACCCTATATAATAATTGTTTATAATATTATATGCTTTATAATAATATTATCGGTGACCTACTTTATTTTTTATTCACGAACGAACGAGGAAATTTTCTCGTTTGACGTTTACACGCAGAAATAAAAGTCGAGATTTTATAATATTGATAAATTACAGACAGGTGTTTATTTTCACATGTTTATTGCGAGTTCAAAAGCATAATAAAGCGCTTTGCATTATTCAAATGATTCGAATTAAATATGAAAATTTGATATCGTAAATAATGAGAAACGTTTTAGGCGGCCTGTGTGCACTGTGCATTAATATAGCATAAACATTCAGCCGTAGACGGTCATTCGCTGGGATTGGTGCTGGTTTGAAAATATTATTATATTTTAATGTAAAAAAAAAATATGTATACAATCCAAATCACAAGACTATACAAAAAAAAAAAATATTGTTTATGTTGAAGAGGTATTAGTCGGAATGTTAATCTGCAAGGAAAACGTTAATGTTAATCGAGCTCTTTCATTTGCATTCAGCTACCGCCAGAACACAATATTTTATTTTATTTTTATTCTTTGCATAGACCGGCAAGTAAAATCCCGTTAAAAGAATGCGTTGATAATAATATTATTCGGTTTTTTTTTTTTATTATTATTTTTTTCGATCTAGTCGAAAGAAAATTAATCCCTTACATAAAATAAAAATAAAAAAAGTCGAAAATAAGAATTAACAATTTAAATTTTGTTCTTTTGTTCTTGTTCGAGGACGAGGGAAGGCAAATCTTTATTTCTCGGAAGCTATTAATTTAACGATAGTAGGATAACAAACTGCGCACTGTCTTCTTACGGCAAAGACGGATTATGAATAAATAAATATATATCGTTTATTTTATTTATTTTTTGAATGGAAGCAAACCAACTCAATAATAACCTAGAGTAATACAATAATACTAATGTGTTGTGTGCGCGAACAGGGCCTGGAGCCGTGTGAATATTTTACTTCGCTGAAACATCACTTCTTTCATGCAGAAGCTGGTGAACAACCACGGACATTCGTATTTGATTTTGTCCTCGATTCTGGTGCCGCCGTGGGATAGGTCGACGAATATCATTTCCGATTCGCTGTTCACTGCAACACGAGGTTTCCAGGTTAACCAACGCCACGACAAACGGTGTAATAACGTTATTAAACTTGGTCTAAATAATATATATAAAAATATGTGCACTTGCGTTCGAGGGGCGGAAAAAAAAAATCAAACGTGTAAAATGAATTGATAATGAGGTCGCGGGGTAATGGGCTACGGGGGAGGCGACGTGTTTCTATAGAATACGACGTGCTATCGCGCGCATACAATATTAAACCAAATAAAGTCTATGCGCCCGAGGGCCCTCACCGCGTGGTCCAATCTGTCCATTTTCAAAAAACCACAAAGACATAAATACAACAGTATTTTATGATGAACATTTCGCTTAATATGTACTAATATTAATTTGTTTGATGTGCGATTTTATATTTTTCACTAGACTTACTTATATTATCTAATAATTATAGTGTGAATATTTTAAGGCGTAGTAAAAAGAAAAATTTTGTTTGGGGGGTTGAGATAATATGTTCGACACCTATCTGAAATATTTCAAACATATGTCAGGGTTAGGTTTTTTACTATTGTTATTATTTTCGATAGATGAAAAAACATCTATGTAAATCACTTAAAATAATAATTTTAAATTATTGCTATACTATCCGAGTGTTCAGTATACTTTACACTTTTTTTTTTGGATATTCTGAGGTTATATTGTGTTGTATAATCGCTGAACATAATGTTATTGGTTTACAGCTCGGCGTGTGCGTGTGTGGGTGGATATTTGTGTGTGGGTCGGTGGGTGTGCGTGTGTATACTCACGACAATAAATCTTGGCGAAACATGTCCGGTGAGTCGATTTGATGGCGCGTTGCGAATGCGATTTGTCTACAACGAAATCACCGATAATCTTGCTCATCACGAACGGAATTTGAGATAGGCGTTCTTCGTACTCGACCGTGTAGTTCCATTGCTTGTAGTCCGTCGATTCGTGCGTTATTATGAATTTCGTTCTATATAATAACAACATACAACATGAGAAATGTGAAAAAATAACGTTTACTCGATTGTGAGTACGCACAATAATATATCGCGGTAGTCGTATATTTTCACTCTATGTCTGTCATATATTGCGTACAGTAAGTCGACCTAATATATTGTTACGTTTCCAGTGAACAGTTTGTCAGTCCATAGTTGGTATCTAACCTAACCTTGCATTTGATGCAGTCCCTGATGGGTCTACAATATTAATTATACATAATATAGGTGGTAATTTAATATAAATACTTATATAAGAGTGTTAAATTATGACGTTTAAGAAGAATCATGTAGCCATTTAAAAAAAATTAATTCAAAATTATTTCCGACAATATTCCAGTAGAATATACGTTGTAGAATAAAATATTACGAGAATATGAATTTTCAATAAGTATGTATATATGTGAATTTGGAATTTATAACCTAAGAACCATCCTTTTTTCGCCCGATTCCACTTAGTGTTGGACGCACTGAACCGTGACACTATTGTGGACAAGACGAGTCAAAAAAATTATCACACAATACGTACATTATAATATTAAAATATATTTTGGTTTTTTTGTGATGAGGCCCAAATCCGCAGCCGCCTCCGAGGACGTCGGCTCATAGATCGAGTTTGCTATAGATGCTCAATATTTCAAAGCACATTATGAATCGATGTTGCCGCAAACGTTGGTGTAGTATTTTTGTCTGTATTTTATTTACGTTTGATTTAATTTCATATACATATGAGTGCTCCGCTGAGACAACTCGTGTATGTTATACAATTAAATTGCTACGTGACATACCTGCAGATTCGGCGGTACCGGACGTCGATTTCAAACGACGCCGATCCATCAGCAAAAGTCATTTTCACATGAAGTATTTAGCCACGTTTCGTATACTTCAATATCAGACATATTGTATACTGGGGTTGATTTCTATTCGTTTCTTTTTCTACTTCTTCTTTGTCTCCTTCTTTTTAAACTGACACAGTTAGATACATACTCATTCATTACCCCTTACAATTTTTAATTTTTTTTTTGTCCTAGTATTATAGCACGACACGGTCATTTTTCCGCTATTATAATAAATTATGGTTTATTATAATGAATTACAATAAAAAAAATTATAGCACGGCGTTATGAATAGGCAATTTGGTTACACTATTTTTGGTTCCTTATAATATTATATTATACATATTATTATGTACATTAATATTATAATATGTTAGGTATCTAAAAAAATGTATGTAAATAATATATATATAAATATATTTATATGAGTAATTAGTGTTTTATTTAAAACATATGCAGAAAACGAAACAATTAATGTACTGCATTAAATAATCAAATTTAATTATATTTATTCTATTAGCTAAATGGTACCGCCATTCGCCAACTTCAAACCTGCACTTTTGTCTACGTTTCTGTTGGTATATAATTAACTAATTTAGTTATGTTATATAATGATTGATATTGATGCTTTTTTAATTACATTTCTGTTGAATCGTTGATTGTCACTTAATATTAGTATTAAATATGATTTACCAAAAATCAATATTAATTTAATACTTCATTGACCTTCAAATTAATTTAGATTTAATTTTAATAATTATAGAAGTAAATAATTTATCATACCGTTTTTACGTTAAAATAAATACATTTACGTTTATTTTTTTCATTGTCGTAAAATAAATAAAAGTTTTACTGTAGGTATTAAAAACAAAAAAATATCAAATGCAAATAAAATCATGAACTAATTTAATATTGTGTTAAGTTGTTCAATTATTATCTGTTTGTTTAAAAAGTAATTGAAATTGAAAAGAAATAATATCAAAAAATGAAAAATATAATACGCCACTTAGAAATAAAATTAATTTTACAAATATCAATATCGTTTTCTTTCAAAACCGTACAATTTCATCTCTAAAACGTTCTATTGATTTTAGTTTCGTATTAAAGGAAGTTTCAATTCTGTTGACCATGTCATCTTTAAATAAATAAAAACCAATATAGGTGGAGGATAGGACAAACTTTAAGAAGACGTTGTGTTTCTTAATAATAATAAGAACCATCTCAATTTAATTTATACTTTACATCCTTGTAATAAATAGTTATTGGTATATTAAAAATTAAAATTACACTAAATATTTGTTGATGAGTATATTATTTCTTAACTATAATAATGCTCATAGTCAATATGTAAACTCATTGATTGTATTTAATTTATTAAAAAAAAAAAAGAATTTAAATTCACACACTTCATTATAGACTACATAAACCCGAGGATAAATAAATAAAAAAATGTTATTTTGATCAAATTAGGTCAAATTCAAATGAATACGTCAAATACAACTTTTCAATGTTTGTATGAATTCCTGTGAAAATATATATATCCGTCGTAGGTGAACAAAGATAATCTGACACTGTTGTTGAAAGCGTTAAATTTGAATGGACAGGATGGAATGTAATATTATTCGGGTTTTGTTTTAAGAGTAATTATTAATAATTATACACTCTCTTGAATTATAAAACCCAACTGCTCATATGAAATTAAATTATTATAAAATATCAGTTAGACCTTGACGTAATTGTGTCTATTGTCTAGGCATATCATACACAAGGGTGGAAATCATATAGGCGCCTCACCCCTAATTAAATCATAGCTCAAACCCCGCAGAAGATTAAATACTCTATACTGCGATATAAGTGCAATAATAAGATCAACCTACGCATTCCCAGTAGGGGTCGCGGTGGCCGCAACCAAAGAGAAATTATAAACTTATAAACTCTACGAAATAAATTCTTGAAAACAGCACTAAAATCCCCTGGGCTCGTATGAAACAGCATCGCAACGATACGGGATTAACCTACACCTATCAACATGGATAACAAATCAATTTAAAAACTTCCACGGCAGTGTGTAAATAAAACCGAGAGATCTCTTCACTTCAAAATCTGCAAAAAAAACTTCCGTGCTTACCTCGATACTGCTGTCGATGCTATCTTCCCGTTGAAGACCACCAACGCCAACCGCATGACTTATAGACAAGATCTTAGTCGGTCGAAGACAAGTCGTGACACTCTTAACAATAATGCTTTGTACTCCTATTGATTCTATACAGTTACGTCGTACACAACGCTCATTTTAATGTTATTACAATATGCTAAATACAAATGAGACAGAAAGTAGAGACCGTGTGATTGACATTATATATTATCAATGGAATATAATTACGGTATGTATGTAACATTTACCTGATTGGATGTTATTGAAACGACATAATAACCGTTGGAGACTATAACTCCGAAATTGTCATCGACGAAACAACATTCGTCATAATTGTGTATTTGATTATGTAAATCGTATAGTATTATTGGAACAGTTTATTGCATTTTCCACAAAAATAATGCGTCGTGAATCGATGATACCGCCGAGTATTTTGATATTTGCAATGTCACGTTGAAAACGCAAAAAGATATTTTGCGGCAATAGAAATAAAAACGTTGTGAAGCAGCGGCTAAAAGAAAAGCCAAATATTGTGTCATATCGACTAATTACAAACATAAATATGGTATGATCGTATTAAAATTGCATCGTACTTGTATTGTTTTGTACACACAAGACCGTTGACCGTGTGCACACAATAGCGCGTGTACTATTATTTTAATTCTATTCCATCGTAATCGAATCAACTTCGAAATATTTTGACCGTACGTTTATATGATAATATAATACTATTCTGAGCCTTATACGTATAATAATAATAATACTATGTTACTGGCAAATCCCAAAATCCGGGAGTGAGCCTTGAAGTGGTTGTTGATAATAATAATAATATTATGATCGAGTAGAGCAAATCCAGAAAACTCGTCTGCTTTTGTCAAAAAAATACAATAACGTGCAATCTACACGCGATGAGTTTTAGTATTAAATATTGTGAAAAAAAAGACTGTGGATATTGTGAAATATTGGGTATCGTCATTGTTCTAAAAATATCTCATAATAATAAATAAACGATATTATATAATATCACAGAAATACGCATCTGTTTTCAGAAAAAAAAAAAATACAAATAACAACAATTTAATACGTGAGTCTGTACCACAGATATATAAACATACATGTTTATATATCTGTGGTCTGTACCTTTTATTTTCCCACAATAAAGTTAAAACGTCAACAGTTATTGTTGTTTAGTGTTTACCATTACGATATGATTCGATGCTAAATCGTTTGCGTCCAACAGTGTAACGCCATCTGGTCGAACGTTCGCAAACTGCTGTGGAACGAAGCAAAAGAGTCGTAAAAATGTACCTCCAATACGTCCCTGGTAACCTCCATGGCCTTTAAAACTCACAGATTTCTAAAGACTCAAAGGACTTATGGTTGTGTATTTAAATATATTTTTGACCGACTGCATGTCCACTGACTTTATTCAGTCTGTTGTTATTGCATTATTGTTACTATTATGAGTTTACAATTATACGTTGTTTTGATCAAAGGCACACTTGACTCGTACTTAGTAAGTCGATAACTTTATGGCAAAATGCCATTCTATCTTTATAATAGTGATGCGCGTGTGTAGTGACGTAGGTTTTTAAGATGCGACCGGCGGGCAAGGAAGTTATACGCCGGAGTCGAATGAGTCGATTGTACCAATCATTCTCAACAGCTGATGTGTGAAACGGAAAATGGTGAGACATGTCGTTTCAGATGGAGGAGCGGCAAAGGTGGAGGAATGACCACGGACGACCATAGAACGTGACATCCAAGGCGGTGGGGTAACTCTTGAGAAATAAGGGCGCATGCGCGCAAGGCTATCTATAAAACGTAAACTGTCATACGCTTGAAATATACATTTTAATTTGTAAAAAATTGTGAACTGTTGTTGTTTATGTTAATAAAGGTGGCCGCCCGACTGGAAATCAAAGCAAAGGCAGTCTCGGAAGTCACCCCCCGGGTCGGCGATTTCAGGATAAAAAAAAAAAGCGTATACGTAAAACCAAGTCAAAATCCTAAACTAAAAACCAAATGTGTTAGGTACAATGTAAAATACAAACGGTTATATCAAAAGATATCCATAGTTAATTTTGAGGTAATATGAAATATTAAAATAACGCATGCATTAGGGTAGTATAGGGTCAATTGTACTAGTTAGTTTAGTGCTGAGGGAGATCACGAGAAAAAAAAACTAATTTATTTCAGTATTTTTTTTTTACCAAGACTTCTCAGAATTCAATTAAAAATGTAATAAACCCGTCACATTTAACTTGCTTAATTTTTAAGAAAATTATTCAATGACATTCTCAGCCTTTGATCAATTGTATAAACTGTCCATAAAGATGTACATGATCGTTAATTGCGCATACAACTTTTGATCATCAGAAAATTATTTTAGTAAACCTATACTGCAGTGGCGATAATAATTATAGTATTATATGATATTGACACTGTGGCTAAAGTCACAATAATATGATATTTTGTTGGTTTGTTTTTTATTTTCGTACAAGTAATTTGGACATAAAAACAGCTTTTTTAATTTTGTAGTTAAGCTCTAGTTCCGAGTATAATTGTTCGTTAGCATTCTGTATTTTAGACCTAAGTATTTATTTAAATAATTACAATATCGTGTTACTAATGACGTTTGAAAAACAATGTGTATTGCTAAGACATTTAACTATTTAAGTCTTAATAACTGGAAGAAACTGAAATTCTAAGTTGAAATTATTTTCGTCATTAATTTCCGACTTACGCGACACCTACTTCGTAATGAAGTAAAATAAGTATATTTTTTAATGAACAAAAATATTCGTTGAGCATAATACTGTGTCCATTGCAAAGGTATAATCGGAAGGGGGGTCAAAAGAGCTTCCCCCCGTAAATTATTTTTAGTTTCATTTAGCTATACAAGAATATGTCATAATATCATGTTGTGTACCCGAAACGTTATATAGACTATAGCTCCCCTAGTCCCCTCCCCACCACAACATAAATTCATCACGATACGGCCATAATTGTCCACTGTCCATTGTGTCTACGTGCACTTCGACGTGAATATTACAAGTGCGAATGAGAGAGTATTAAAGCACACGCAGGTACAAACTGCATTGCAGCTTTATTGTTTATACCGGCGATTTAACAACAATAACAGATAAAGCGCAAACTATGAATCATTAGATTGCCGCGTTCACGCGCCATTTTTATCTAGAAAGCACGTTTCGCTGGGGAGGCTTTCATATACGAAATATACAGGGTGCGGCAGAGCCGACTGACGAGTTTCGAAGGGTTATAAAAAATGAACAGTAAAACTTAGAGAAAAAAACTTTTTTTTATTAAAATAAGTATTGAATCCCATTTTTAAAAATTATTGTTGGAAAATCATATCTCGAAGACGGCGGCCGTCAGCATCAATACACTGTTGTAGACGATCTCTGAAGCTCTCATATGATTTTCAGCACGTTTCGACTGGTATGGCTTCGATTTCCTGGGTGATTTTCTGTTTAAGGTCTTTTATGGTATGTGAGCGATGTCTGAAAACATTATCCTTAAGGTAGCCCCAGAGGGAAAAATCACCGAGGAAATCGAAGCCATACCAGTCGAAACGTGCCGAAAATCATATGAGAGCTTCAGAGATCGTCTACAACAGTGTATTGATGCTGACGGCCGCCGTCTTCGAGATATGATTTTCCAACAATAATTTTTAAAAATGGGATTCAATACTTATTTTAATAAAAAAAAGTTTTTTTCTCTAAGTTTTACTGTTCATTTTTTATAACCCTTCGAAACTCGTCAGTCGGCTCTGCCGCACCCTGTATATATATATTATTACAATGTACCCATTTTCCGCGTACCTTTCCGATACCGATGCGTTACAAATGTAATATGTATGGCGTGTGTGTGTGTGTGTGTGTGTGTGTGTGTGTGTGTGTGTGTGTGTGTGTGTGTGTGTGTAGTTGGCGGGGGCAAATCTCAATTTCGGTAATAGAATTTTTCAAGAGTTACCTCGGAGAATTACACCCCGTTAGACGAAAAATAATAATATATTATATTGTTATCATTTTTAGGATAGATACTTGGGCGTATGTATTCCACGATACTCCGCCGCCACCACGAGTCGGGGGAAATAAAATTCAATTACTCTATACAGTGATATATATATATTATTTGAAAAAAAACATCCGACTGCATCGATATTTTTTTATATCCCCGCGTAATGTACTTGCACACACATATATATAATATACGTACCCGCAGGTATCCACCATGACATAATGACGTACTATGCACCTATTATACTACAGTTATTGTTATTGTGGCGTTATTAAAATAAATATTTAACGCGTGATAAACTGTTTTGCCAGCCAGAAGTGTTTGATCCCACATTTAATATGTTGTACACAAAGTGCTCGTGGCTGTTGAAACGTATACAAAATTAACACTGTCCCACAAATAACACTCGACTAAAATTTGTCACGAATGCAGAGGGGGGGGGGGGAAAGGAGAAACATAAAGCATATAACAGGCGGTGGCGTAGAATATTATTCTCCAAACGTTTTTTGGTAATATGATTATGTAAACAAATGATAAATGGCCTATTAGGGCGCCGCATCGAGTACAATTTTTGCTAAACTGCGATGGAGTTACGAAAAGTCTTTTAGCACAGTCAACCATTAATAATGAAAACATATTTAAGTACATTTTTTTTATATTTTTTATTTCCAAAACGCATAGGGCACAATTATTATATAGACTACGCGCACCGTTGTGTATATGAAATTATTTATGAAAAATAAAGGTAGAACAGTAGCAAGTTTAATTTAAACTTTTATGACACACTCGAAGGGCCCAATTTGAGTTAAAACCTATTTGGCTAAAATCGCAAACATAAAAGATACTTATCGTTCATTTGATGTGTATAACGCTATAGACTTTAGGGGGAAAAAATAAATGACCGACAATTTATAATTCTGAAACTTTTTTTAGGGGTTCATTAACGAAAAAAAAAAGTGGCATTTTATACTTCATAATAACCCTTGTCAATTTGTTTGTGCTTATAAAAATACACACAACTGTATACATGTATAACAGGCATGCCAACAATATTGTACTCCAATTTTAATTCGTACTCATTTCTCAATAACCGCTCGTAGACATTTATTAAACGCAACCATAAACTTTAGGATCACCTTTGTTAATTTTTTTTTTATACTCTTATAATATTTAAAGTACTTCTATACATTTAAATAATTCTAGAAGACACATTTCGTGGACTTTATATGCGGAGGCTACGACGATGTCGGAAAATGTTGGTCGGTACGTATCCGCGCAAGAGCGAAAAGTTTCTACATAAATAGTTGTCTCAGAAACTATACCTAACATCATTGATGTTTCAATAAACCTCATATTATATAATATTATTGATAACCTACTTCTTATCACGCTGAATAAAAATGCGAGCTATGCATATAATTAGCACCCGAGTTTGTAAGCGGATAAAACTGTAGGGCGTCGTTATAAAATATTTCAGTACGTTAGGTTATTTATTAGAGAAATGGTACACTACCGAATTCGACAGACTTGCGAATTTTCATATTCAGAGATAAGTTAATACAGACAATAGTCGTATGCAAACGATTTGTGAGTATTAAAAATCAAAACATCAACAGTCCTATGGGTAGTGTATTTATTTTCTCTTTATGTCCGTCGTTTGCGCGTACCAATAATGTGACTGAAGCGTTTCGCAACACGTTTCAAACCTCCCCCCCCCCCTACGGTATTTTATACGAATTCCATTGTACGATATTAATACATAATATCGTAGTGCTCTGACAACGTCTGGGCAACAGGTTAGGTTAGGTTGAGTGCGGAATACTTTGAAAACACAATTTCATAGAATACGGCTCTGTTTGTCGTCTTAAAATATCACGATAACCGGCCATTATTTCCACCGATTTCCCGGTTCGAACAATTTATGACAACACAAATAATTATAATACATTTAGGCGGACCATTGAAATAATATTATCGTACACTCACATGGTTGGATTTAGCTTCATCACGTTGGAGAAGTCCGACACGTATTCCCAGACGTCTGTTGGCTTGGCGTTTTCCATGTCGCTGCTGATGAACCGAACGTTGTTCTCGTGCTTGGCCGTCACAATCAGTGCCAACACGACAGCTAAGCTACCGAAAACCAGCATCCGTCGGTGTCTGTGAACGATCATCTGTGCGCATAGACCAAAAACGGACGGATGTTAAATTTATAATTATTATATGTGCTGTTTCTGTTTTTTTTTTTTTTTTTATATTATATATTTTCAAATATACCGAAACAGTATCGTATACCGACGATGGGGTGGTGAATGGGGGGGGGGGAGACAGTGTAATGTATGGCGACAATAATCGACAGAGTAATAATGATAAAATAAAAAATCAGAATACTTTGGCGTAATGCACGATTTTCGAAAACTTCATGGTTGCTCAGCAGTGGTTTTGACGTGGCCGGCACTGAACACGACCGATTGCGCGAGTCCGATTAGTCATATTGTGTTCATGATATCATAATAATAAAAATAATGTGTACGCGATGTAGACGGTTTTGAATAATTTTGTTTCAGATAATGTTATTCCGGTATGAAAACGACAACGGACAGATGATAATAATATGCCCGTAGCCATACTGCGACGGCACATTAGCATCATTGCGTCACGTTTACTTGTAAATATAATAGTATTTTATCGTTCACGTAACGAAAATGGTAATACATTGTCAAATAAAATTCGATCGGACTTAATCCGATCTGTGATCATTCGTCTACATTTCACAACTATACGTTTCAAAATATTTCCTCATTCACAAAATATAAAGCAAAAAGTAATATGCCAAAATTACTTAAACGATAAATGTTGATCTAAACATTTTAATTTGTCTTGTCTAATGATATTACTAAACAAACTAAAAGTTACTAAAATTCACTTTTTTTCAAAAAGGTGTCACTATTCTAGTATAATGTTTTTAAATCGATTTTATTGTAAAATCATAAGTACCCACACAAAAAATATAAATACTCATTGTGTAGAGTTGAGATTTTAGTATTTTAGGTAACAAACTTATAACGTATACAAACGTATAATAATATCATTAATATCTATGTCAATATTTAACCTATATTTTATAGTATAGTGTAGTAATATTTGTTACAGTTTATTAATGATTTGTAGATCATTTATTTACTTTCTTTATACATTGACACTGACATAATATTCATAATGTATTGGCAGAATACACTACATATATTAACCTATAATGGTAAGTAGTTAGTACCGAATATAATACCTAAAATGTTAGTTGATTTTTGAACGACAGTTTTTATTTTTACAGTAAGACATTTTGATATTACCTTTAGAATGTATTCATCTAATCATCTTACATTTTAGATACTGAGCAGAACTAGATATTCAACATAAATTGATTTGTGTTTTTTTTTTTTTTTTTGCTGTAGTTGGATCTGGTAGGTACCTACTTTGGAAGCTCGAAAGTAAAGATTCCCAGTTTTTTCAAAATAATCGAGAAAAATGAATAAAAATTTTAGTATACTTCAAGTTAATTTAAACGTAAAACCAGTGTTTGACAAAATCAAAAAGTGCTTTTATTGTAACTCAAAAGGGAATAACAGAATATATTTGAATTTTTACTAAAATGGGTACATATTAAGATTTTCTATCCACAATACAGTTTTCAAATAATTTTGAATGTTTTGAGCTCCATACAGACATTTGATATTTTTCATTTTTTTCTTTCAGTTTTCCCCTATAAATGTCGATAAAAAATGTTTACGATCAAATACTTTAAAAATTAAATCCAAAAGTTTCTCTACACGTGTTTCGTATACCTATTAAAAATATAAAAAATTCATAGGTTAAATTATTTTTTTAATATTTATACATAAGATTTAAAACTGTAATATAAGCGTCTTCATACAAGTGTTTATTACTGGAATTAAAAAAACAAATTCGGTCCTAGAATTTAAAAAAAAATTAACTGAAAAATAAATTTGTTTCCTAAACTACTTAATATAAGTACATTTAAAAATAAAAACATTATTTATTGTACACTTACGACCATACGTGCAACATGACGTGAGAAGTTTTTAGCATTAATCATTTTAATAGAAATTAAAAATTGTGGAAGCACAATTATATAAATTTCGTTCAATACAACTGTTTCCAACAATTATTAGTTTAAATGACCGTTTAGTTTTGTGTGAAACCGATTCGTGTATATAATCATATACCTGTAGTTAGTAAATTTTTCAACGACTTTGGCAATATTATCCCACCAGCTTATAAATAGTACGTTTTCTATTCAATGAACACAATTTCGCAAACCATGTGAAGAAGTTACATAGCCATCCACTTTAAATAATATTGAGCCGTTCACTATAAATAAAAGCATCTAATGTCTGTGCACGTCAGTGTCAATATCGTTTCATATTGTGCATTACCTTAAATTCTCTCAAAATGGAATTTTATAAATTACAATCAGGTGGTAAAATGCCGGCTGTAGGTTTTGGAACATTTCTGGTAAGTCCATTTAAACTAATATTAATGATCAAATAAGTAAATAATGTTATAATATTAGTGTATAAGTATTATTTAAGGACTCGTTCTATCTTTTTCCTAGGCGGCGATCCTCATACCCGCGAGAACCGTGTCCTTCATATAATTTTATCTCACTAAAAATTTTAGAGTTTTAATTTGTAATTTCTATGTTTCTATTGTTCGATTTTTGTTTTTAAGTCTTTTAAAAACTACTATTTAATTTAAATCCTCCGATTTCCTAATATTATTGCCTACGCCATTTTATCAAAAACAATCAAACAAGGAGACTAAGTTTAAAGTGGCTCAGAAACTTGAATGAAATGTTCAAATTAAAAATCTGTTAAAAAAGTTTTAAAAAAGCCACGTTACACAAGGCCGACCTTTTAAATGTATATTTGTAGTTATTTATACAATATATATAAGTCATCATTAAACATTACTATTATTACACAATTTCACTCAATAATATTACAATATTACAACTTATAGATTTGTTAATAATTACTAATTACCACCACGGGCCGCACATTTTTATCGGCCCATCAAACACCCTCAGTGCGATTATGAGACGTGATCAATAAATTAATAATTTAAAACTTATCATAAGTTTTATTTAAATAAAAATATAATATGATGCAGTTAAATAGATATATTATGAATAAGGTTTTTGATTACAGAGATATAATAACTTTATTGGAGTCTTGTACTCTGATATTATATCTATCAAAGCTACTCCCCCTGGTTTTTTCAAAATAAAATGAAATTTAAATCCTAGGTATGCTTCAAATTAAATAAAATAAATTATAAATAATCATTTATTCTAACTGTATTTTATTAAATTAATTCATCTTGTTTTGACTCTGACATGTGAACGATTTCAATTTATAAATATATTTAAACATTTTATGAATAACTTAATATTCACTTCATTAAATTATCACTATTAATTGTTGTCTTAGGCTACAGGCGTTGAACTAGAGAAGTCTTTAAATATAGCACTAGAAACTGGCTATAGGTGCTTCGACACAGCCGTCGGTTACAACAATGAATCAGTCATCGGAAAGGTTTTGAACGAATGGATATCAGCTGGTAAAGCGACTAGAGAAGAATTGTTCGTCATAACTAAAGTAGTTTCAAAATTATGTTAAACATAAAAATTAAAAAATTACAATGTGAGTATGTATTGTTACGCAGCTCCCGAGCTATGGAAATCGGCCTGAAGATGTAGATAAATATATTAAGCAATCACTACAAGATTTACAGCTAGATTATATTGATATGTACCTGATACACCTTTCAATCGGTCTATTTAAAAATGGAAAATCTGAGTACAGTGAAATGGAATTAGATAAAAGTACGGATCACCTAAAAATTTGGAAGGTAGGTTACTTAAACGTTTTTATCTAAACCATGATGGATTTGATTGCCAAACCAAATTGTGTAACCATAACCAACTCGAGATATTATAACTTATTTAAGTCTCTATATTACTAACAACAAAATATAACAATATTATGAATATTCGCCTCAACAGTTATTTTCCAGAATTAATAAAACACATAAACTATTTTAGAAAATGGAGGAACAAGTGGTCAATGGCCGAGCGAAATCGATCGGCTTGTCGAACTTCAACATCAAACAAACACAAAAGATATTAGACAATTGCAAAATTAGACCCGAAAGTCTCCAGAACGAAAATCATTTGTATTTGCAATCTCCCGAAGTGGTGGAATTTTGCAGACTTAATGATATCGTCTTGATCTCGTACTCTAGTCTGGGCATGAAATCATTTAGAGAATTAGCGACGTTATCTTGGAAGTAATGAGATAAACCCCGACTTTGAATACAATATGTTTAATATAGCTAATTATGTGTTTGTGGGTGTGTGTGTGTTTTTAAACAGCAATAAACAGTTACCAGAAATGTTGGAGAACGAAGTGTTGGTGAAGATTGCAAAAAAGTATGGTAAGACTCCGGCCCAGGTGTTGTTGAGGTTCATCAATCAGAAGGGAATGTCCGTCATACCCAAGAGCACGACCCCAAAACGAATAGTGGAAAACTTTCAAGTATGCATATTATTGTTTTCTTTTGTTAGTATTCATTGAATTCGATGATATAATGCTTTATTGGAATCATGGCATACCGTATCATAACATTAACGGTTTTCACGTTTTACCCGAAAGATTTTCGATTTCAAATTGAATTCGGCAGACATGGACGCTCTACGCAGCCAGGACAACGGAGAAGGAGGTCGTATAGTGCGATTTACAATGATTAAAAAGTAAGTCACTTTTTTTTGTTTTATTTATTAATTGTAAGCCGAAATGTTAGTGATGTGAAGTCAGATTGATTTCAAATCAACAGAATACGCGTTTTATTAAGTTAAATGAATATTTTTTTTAACGTATGTCATTGCAGTTTTAGACTCGCCAAAATCATATAGTATAAACCAGAGATTGTAACAAACCCGAAAAGAACTAGTATTAGTATTAGAACAGGAACCGAAACTTATTTACTCAAACACACATTACATATTTTAGTACAAAAATCGAAATACGAATCGATATTTTAAGAAATAAGTTTTCAGTTCTTACTGGTGTCTGATTACTGGTCTTTGGGTTTAACATAATGACACAAAATTATAAGCCAATATAATATTACCATTAATTTATAATTAAGTTACATTTACATTCTTAAACGTTCAAAATATTTTGTGTTTTTTTTTACAGTATTGAAGATCACCCAGAATATCCATTTTGATCCTGTAAAAATATAATTATTATACAAACTGGTGGGTAACATAATATAGGTATTTTTAGAAATGATCGTTTCTTATTGATGTTTAATAGAAAAAAAATCATCATCATTTTAATTTGACATAGAAATACGTAGTTATTTTTATTTGCTATTAGATCATTTACTTTACATCCGTACCTACAAGCAATCGTGATTCATGACAATGACTGGGTATGATAAATCAAAATATTTCATTTTTGACCGTCACAATATTAGATCTCATAGACATAACAGAAATTATTGCCTCATCTTGTGTAATAAAATTACTAGTAGCGGCCACCGACTGAAATTTTTCATATACTTAGTAAATAATTATATAATATACTATTAGGTATACAGGTATGTACTATGTAGATTTTTTTTAGTCCAGATGTCATCTTATCTATTTGTTGGATCATGAATCTAACACCGACAATAATTGTATTTTGAATGTAATTATTCAACTTTACCATAATGTTCAATTTCCATGTGTAACGTTTGTGTGTTTAAATAAACTATAGTGAAATCGATAAAATGTGATGTGGATATTATATCATTATTTCAGTTACCAATAGCTTTTTGTACAATAATAACACTTAAGGTTAATATTAATTATGATGAATCACACAGGCGAAATTTAAACATCAAAATACAATAAATTGTTTTTATAACTTTCAGCTTTCATCTATAGACTGACATTATATTATCTATGTCAATATCGTTTAAAATATTTATAGGCTACAGTTCAAAAATAAAAAAAATAATTAAATATTTAAATACTCATTATATAATGAGTATGATATTCATTTTGAACCTGATAATACAGATGATAAATATTGATGTGGATGCTATCTGTTTAAAAAAAATGCATTTAAATTGTATGCATAAAATTATAAAATTATAATTTACCGATGGTTTCACTATTTAATTTTCACACGCGGACACGTCGATTGTACCTATAACGTTTCGAATTACACATAAATTAGACGTAGATACCTATCGACGCATAAATAAAGCATAGATTATATTGTAAGTAATAAGTATTATAATCTTATATATATATAAGAAGTATACTTCTTAGGTATTTGAATTCGCGTTAGTTGATAAGGTAGGCTGATAAGACATATTATGTGATATCATATTATATCAATTATTTTGAATGATTTGATAAGATACAATACCATGTGAATATGTGATAGGATAAATTAATTATTATGTTTAGAGTAATTTGTTATAATTGTTAAATTAATTTGTTAATATATATTTTGTAACTTGTGACTTTGTGAGAGACAAGATTGGGATCAATAAACATTGAATGTTGTTTCTCACTTTTACAGGTTTGTAAATTATCTAGTAAATAAGTTGTAAATATCATTATAATATAATAAACTCACTTTTACAGGAGAAACGTTTCAGTTTATTATACTAATCTTGCCCCAGAGTGACAATAATTAAAATATATTATTATAAAACAACATTCTCGTTTAAAGAGAAAAAGAAACAATGGAAAAATTGAAGTTTGAATTTAAAATGAGAGGTAGTACAGATGGAAAAACAAATATACTCTGCATAACCTCAATTGAAACTCCAGATGAGAGGAAGTTTATTTTGCCTGATGAATTACAACAGGCATCATTACATACAGTGATATCAAACAATGAAATATTTTCAAAAGTGAAAAAAAGTATAACAAAAAGAAATCAATTTAGGAAAATCTGGATGACGGTTACTGATAAAATTAGAGAAGTCTACCTCGATGAAGAGGAAAATTTACAATTCAGAGATTATTACTTAGAAGAATTAACAATAGATAATAATACTACGAATGAGTCTGCACAAACAACGACATTGGAAAAATTAGTAGAAAAATTAATTGAAAGTAATCGAAAGTCAGATGAAAAACCTATTGAAAAAATTGCAAAAGAGTTAACTATAAATAAGTTTAACAATAAAACACAAAACGCTAGTCAATGGTTGAATGAATTTGAAGATGAATGCAACAGATTCAATGTGACACAAGATGAGAAAAAAATTAAATTATTGAAGCTTTTCCTAGAAAAATCATGTATAGATTGGTATGAATGTGTCTTAATAAAACTAACTATTAACTCACAATGGTTGGACTGGAAAAAAAGATTCTGTGACACTTTTGCTAATAAAGGATGGAATCCAATCAGGTATGCAATTAATTTTAAATATCAAACAGGATCACTAATAGAATACGCATTAAGAAAAGAAAAGTTGATGTTAGAAACAAGGAAAAGTATTGATGTGAGTACACTGATTGATTTAATTGCAGTAGGTCTACCCAACTATGTAACCGATAAAATTGATAGAAACACTTTAATTGAAACAGAGGATCTATATAATGAATTGGGTAAGTTAGAACACCTAACAAATAAAAAAAAACCAGATATACCTAAAAAAGTAAATGAACAAGGATTTAAATTAAAAACACCATGTACAATTTGTAAAGAAAAATTAAACAAAGTTCGTTTTCATCCATTAGAAAGTTGTTGGTATAAAGATGCGCAAGAAAAAGAGAAAAAAATAAACAATTCTTTTATAGCCATAGAAACAGATGAACAAAATCCAAAAAACTAGTATACACACCATTGATTGAATTAAAAGTTACAATATGTAAAAAATTTGTTAACTAATACTGACCAGTAACAGTATATTACTTGGTTCAAGTTCACTATCGCAGAATACGAACAACAATATTTAACAGCACACTGCAAGGGATCCCCAGACGAGGGGAGGGAGAATTACGCTCATAAAGTGGGTGCAGTCTGTAATATNAACACCGACAATAATTGTATTTTGAATGTAATTATTCAACTTTACCATAATGTTCAATTTCCATGTGTAACGTTTGTGTGTTTAAATAAACTATAGTGAAATCGATAAAATGTGATGTGGATATTATATCATTATTTCAGTTACCAATAGCTTTTTGTACAATAATAACTCTTAAGGTTAATATTAATTATGATGAATCACACAGGCGAAATTTAAACATCAAAATACAATAAATTGTTTTTATAACTTTCAGCTTTCATCTATAGACTGACATTATATTATCTATGTCAATATCGTTTAAAATATTTATAGGCTACAGTTCAAAAATAAAAAAAATAATTAAATATTTAAATACTCATTATATAATGAGTATGATATTCATTTTGAACCTGATAATACAGATGATAAATATTGATGTGGATGCTATCTGTTTAAAAAAAATGCATTTAAATTGTATGCATAAAATTATAAAATTATAATTTACCGATGGTTTCACTATTTAATTTTCACACGCGGACACGTCGATTGTACCTATAACGTTTCGAATTACACATAAATTAGACGTAGATACCTATCGACGCATAAATAAAGCATAGATTATATTGTAAGTAATAAGTATTATAATCTTATATATATTAACTAATATTAACTATACTGACCAGTAACAGTATATTACTTGGTTCAAGTTCACTATCGTAGCGACGCTATATGAACCCTGAGACGCCTGGTCCAAGTGGGAGTTTCTTTCGAAAGTTTCTTTCGAAGCATCGATTTCTGATCCGATTATTTAATGAAGATAATACGTTTAAAACGTGAATACGAACAACAATATTTAACAGCACACTGCAAGGGATCCCCAGACGAGGGGAGGGAGAATTACGCTCATAAAGTGGGTGCAGTCTGTAATATCACGTTGTGCGTGTACTCTGTAAGCCCACTTAAGTACACAAAAATATTAATTACTTTTGAACAATGCATCTATAAACATTTACCTGCACTATATAATATAATATACATATAAGCCCTATGTTATATAAATGAGAAATCTTTGTTGAATCCAAACAGTCGACTTACACGGGGACGTATTATTATACCGGATTTTAGCAAAGATTTACAGATATTTAAATTGGCGAGTAGGAATACCGCTATCCAGCCGACACTTTTGAAACAATAAATCTTTGTACGGACCGTGGTATTGAGGATTTTTTTATTTTTATTCCGATAAGGCAGATAGCACTAATAAAAAGAGTATTAATCGAAATCTCTCGACATCGGGCTAAACCCATTCGCGAAAAATTCACGGCGACAAACAAACAAAATATGGTCCTATGCGCATACGCCTGAATTCGACCGCTAAATCGTCTCAAAATATTCGGGACAATAATTACTAATATTATTAGGTACATATTATTTTCCGCGGCGCCCAGAGTATGCAACCAGCTATTACGCACACGGTGCGTTGTAGTTATAAATGTTTATTTATTTTACTATTTACATTTAGTAATGTGATAGGTACGTTTTTCACTGCCAACTTGTTTTATTTTTTCAACGATCATATCGATAAAATGAACGGCCTCATAGAGCATCGTGTAATATTATTCTAAAGGCTGGAGTGTCGATTGGGTACTGAATGTAAAATATCTAACTACAGACGTCTGTCGAAACGGTAGAAAAAAATCTGGATGATCGAGTGAGACGCGAGTAGCGAAAAACTTATCTCCGCCTTTTCAAAACTAAATACAATTCTTATAGTTTGACAACAACTATATTTAACCGAAATACCATCTTAATACGATTGTGCTCAGTGTTGAGCATAATAAGATAAATTAATCTAGATGAATTATCTAGGCAAATATATTTTAATCAATTATAATCTTTTATATTAGGTATCTAGGTAAATTTAAAAACGTTATTGACATGCCTCAAAATGTTGTCATCTTAAATAAATAATAGCATCACCATAACTAAAATATCTAGATAAAAAATATGTCATATAAACTATTCTTTTTAAAATGTAAGTAGTAAGTAAAAGATGAGAACCACTAGATACAAAACAAAATTTACAAAATACAAATGCATGTATCAGATTATTAAAATTTGTATGGATTTTCCAGAAGTTTACATGAATAAACCGTAAAAAATATAGTTGTTATGTTGTATGACTTAATGTTCAAAACATAAAACTAAAATACTTTGGCACAAAACTAGCTTTTTTTAATTAATTCATCACAGTTTAAATTTTAAAGAGTGCAGTAAAAATCAATGAGTCAAAAACAATTTTTTTTTAAATTTAAAATTGTATATGATTTGAATTCATTATTATTTACTAATAAGTCAAGGTATTTTTGTCTTATACAAGTTTTACGTTTTTAATTTTAAATCATTGTGTCTTATTTTTTTTCATACAAATATCTAAAAGTGGGAATTTAATTTGTATTGTTTAATCCACGTTAATTGTTTTAATTTTATTTTACTAGGCGTTCAATCGACGTGAATGAAAACATTTACCTACCTTTTATTATTTGATTTTATTACGTATATAACGTCATAATATCGATAATAGAAAAATAGTAAAAAAATAAATTAAATTATCCTTTCAAGATTTTACTAGGTTCTAGGCAACTCCCAAAACAATGTGCACGAATAAGTGCATTACAACGAAATGTATGGTACACATAATTTCAGACCGAAATCAAGACGACCGAAACGCACTGTATGATGCAAATATTGCGGCAGGCCATCGGCTTGTGCACGAATGCGTTTCTCGCTGCAACGTAGTATTTTCTGGTTTTGCCAATGCACCGGTCAGTCCCCTTGCAGTTGCGCGTTGCAGGTATTCGCACAATTTTTTATTACAGCGGATGGGTGACTTGCTTATATACCCACGACATGCGAGCAGTGAGTATGCACAGTACTCGAACTGCACAATATGTTATCGACACATTATTCTAAGACAGCATACGGATGTGGCGAGTGGACGAGTGAGTCCGGTTTATTCGTCGAGAATAGCAATAGAAACTGTAGGCCATTTCCCCCCGCCGTAGTAAAAAAATAAATAAACGAGCGACTGGTCACAGATACTCTGGAGGAGCAAAGACTTCTATTATAGGTACCTGAGATGAGACCGATTACCATGCGAGTAAGAGCCAAAATACCGACGTCGTAACATTATGGTAAACCAAATATTGTAACGTCTTGGCTTATAAACTACTAGCTGCCTACCCGGCGGCGTTGCCCTTGCCAAATAATTCTGTTTTTCTTATAAATATATTTGTAAGAAAATATGTAAGCCATAAGGAGTCCTACTTATTTCAATAGTAGGTAGTGTAATATGTAACCAACGGCTGCCATTTATGAACAAAAATGTCACTTTTCATTTCTACCGCGAATCTCAAAATCTTATGAGAGCGCCTCGTTAGAATGCGATTTTTAGAAAATCCTCTCTGAGTGCACCTTTACACGGGAGTGCAAAGGTACCACGAACATTTCATTTCTCTAGCTGCCACAGTTTAGGCTCTCCGTTGATCAGTCGGTCAGCCTGAGGACACGTCAGATTATAATATACACAGCGCGTAACAGAAAGAACTGGCTAATGCAATAACTTTTGTTATGATCAATATTTTGAATTTTTTTTATATATAATTTATAGTCACTTGCGCTACATGTATAATATAAAAAAATTATTTTCATTTTTTAGTACTGAACATAAACATTTTTAAATTTAACTACATTTTTTTTTGGATAAGTTCAAAATGGCCAATTTGTGAATCTGATTATAAGGACAATTTTGTTGGTAAAATCATTTATCTAAGTCGAGTAGTTTATTTTTCAGAATTTTTCAAAATATCAATATTTTTTTTGATTGATTAAATTCATTTGGAACTTAATAACTTTTTTCAAAATATTATTTTAGAAAATTTGCTGATATGAGTATATTTCTTAAATTATTTACTATACTCATAAAGTGTTAAAAAATGTTGTCCAACATTATGATAGCATCTTTTTTTTTTTTTCTTCAGGTCTATCTGTTACATTTATAATTATTATATTACGTTAATCGTTAAAACACATTTTATTGCCAGAATATACCTGTTAAAAATATATGAATTTATTTTTGAAAATATTTATTTTGAAAAATCGGGAGGAAAATAATATGATTAATAATAATTATTAACGTTTTGTTTTTGATTTTTTTTTCAAGTGTATATTTTGAATTTAGCCAAACTGTGGCAACTGACATGACTCAAACACGTTGGCTACCCCTGACGGCCATCAATATATTTTTTGATTGGCGGCACGACCAGTTTTAGTTCTGATATTGCACAATATATATAATGTTGCGAAATCGATTACCTTAAAGGCTTTAAGTGAAAATAAAAATAATTCCGGTATTTTCTTGAATTTGTTTTTTGATAATAACCCACGACCGTGTGATATTGTTTATTATTTCCAGTCGAAAAAAATATTTATTAATTAATACTTATTTAAAATCAGAAGGTTATATTTAACTTAACATGACAAAATGCATTTGGAAATTTAATAAAAAAAAATATATTAACATATTATAGAACTAGTTGCTTTGTCAGTGACAAAATAAATAATTCCAGTGGATTTTCCCCGTCTTAAACTCCGATAAATGTAGACTACTCAAATTTTCAACACGATCATTAGGGCGGTTTTGATCAAATATAAAATACAGATCTTAAATTTCTATCTTGTACCCAATGGCAATGACCTTGTACAAACAAATAAAACATTCTTTTTACGCGATCCAACACAAATCAAGGTATTCAAAATACTGATTTTGGAAAATTCTTCCTTAGTATACCCTTACACGTGGCTGTATGAAAATACCATGTAAATGTCAAGTCTCTATACTCTGTTCAGCGAGAGAACGCACCGCGGCCAGACCAACATCGGTTCTTCTGTGCTTTCCCAGCCTTCCATGCTTTCTACAGCCCTGCCTTAGAGGAACTACGGTTTTTCTGCGTTCTCTCGCTAAACAGAGTATAGTTATCATATTTTTGGCTGCACGTTGATTAGTCGGCTACGTCGTCTTCTTTTACATACATGTCACGGTAAATGATTTTATACCGGAAAATAACGTTAGATATTCTCCGGCTATTTACGGTATTTGGCTACAATCATGGGAATTGTCGTTATTTTCTAGTTAATAACCACGTGAAATGGGAAATGTTGAACACAAAATAGATTTCCAACGAGCAGTGATAGATAAGGCGATCGATAATCGACGAATTATTGCTAGTAATATTACTGTTGTGGCCCTTCAAGGTTTCCTGCACTGCCATTACAGGACTGGGCGTCATTCGAGTGCGCCCCATTTCAACCTTTTATATCTTTTCAGTGTTTTGCTCGCAATAAGTGAGTTGATTCCCGAGACCTTTCTCGTGTATTAGTTGATTCCCGGGTCATTAAGAGTTACGTACGAGTTGATTCCCGGGTCATTAAGAAGTACGTACGAGTTGATTCCCGGGTCATTATATATTTTATTCAATATTTAGTAAAATATTCAGCCTATTAACATAACCCAAGAAACACCACGAGGAGGTTGGCTGACAAGTTTCTCAAAAATGTTGTTTTTTTTAGTTTTTTTCATATTTTAAAAATCATTCAATTTTTATTTATTAATTATTTATTGAATTATTTTATTATTAAAAACATTTAGTAGTAACTACGTACAAAAATATAAAAAAATTTAGTAATTTGGTAAAAATTTGTAACACATTGTTTTTATAAAATTGGTATCTGGTAATGAGATTACCAGTATACCGTGACATCTCTTCTCTTAAATTTTTTTTTTTTGTGGTCTCGGTGGATATAAGAGCCAGTTGTGTGTGACGGTCAAACTCTTTACTCTTGCAATCTATTGATAATTTATATACAACAATAGGGAATCAACTCGTACGAACCCTCTAATGACCCGGGAATCAACTCAACGGTGTCGGTGCAGGTAAACAGGTACCCGGGAATCAACTCGTACGCAGCCGTTTGGATTGCGTCCGCAAGTCAGATAGGTAAACGATCTTTTTCCGACCTTTTCTGCTTTCCAATTGCGTCCCGGGTTATAGTAGGAAAGCGTTAAATGCACGTAGTATGTTTGGCTCATATGATGGTGTGCGTATCTGTTTAGACGCGGTTTTCACTTGATGAGCTTACGGACATTGTATCCACGAACGGTAAGTGCTGTTTTCGATCAATACATTTTATATTTTTTGACAGATTTCCATTTGTTTTTGTATTATTTATTGAACATCACTTGGAAAACAATATAATTACTATAATACTAACCATGACTATTCATGTCATAATCTATCGGACGCAATCGGAACGTGGAAAATGTCGGAAAAATAATATATCTATCCGACTCGTAACACTGGAAAGGTATAAAAGGTGTTTAATCGGGAAGTGTATTTAACGCTCACCTTACTTCAACATTAGGATGAATCGGAGCACAGAAAATATAGGGAAAAAATCATTTACTTGTGCCTGGGTCGCAATCGCCAGTGATCCGGCAATAGACTATACAAGACTAGTGGCAACAATAAACGTTGTGCCTGTCGCGGGGCTGAAAAGTTGTGTAACAGTAAATGACACGACGCTAAAACTTGTGAAAATGAATAAATGATAATATAATAATGCTCAGTTTCAGTTTTTAGTGTTATGATTGATGTATCTACGTTATTTTTCGAATTATGGAATCTGAGATTCACATACACATCTCGTCTAAGACAATAATATTACCAGTGCGTTTCAACGTCGCTGCAGGCGAATAACGATAATTTCCGTTTAACGTCATTTACCGTATAATTAATACATGCTATTACACTCGGGCATTAATATAGATATTGTATGTTATTTCATAATTATAAATATTTGTTATTTTTGGACCGTCGACAATCTATGTTCGTGAATATTCTTGAGATACTTAATATATCCAATTTAATATCCAAGCAAACTGCTTATACCTCACGATAAAATATCTGTCTATTAATTATGAAATTCCTTAATTGTCCATTGCAACAATATGGTATAGTACAATTATCATTACAATACTATAGTTTTTTGAAAAAGAAATACCCCCGTTTGGGAGACTGTAAGTCACGTCATAAAATATCCAGATACGGTTAATCGCATAAATGTATGTAAGTCACAGCAACGGTTAAAAATTAAATTAAACGTACAAGATTTTATTACATGCGTAGGTGCCCATACCAATATGCTATTATTGTAGAAATAAATTGCGTTCCTAATGACCCGATAAATTGTTCATTGTTGCAGTGCTTTTAATTTATCTTAACGACTTTGACTTATTCGGTGGTTAACTTAAATCAATATATTATTATTATGTAAGTGAAAATCTTTATATTTATTAGGTAATGAAATTTAAATGCAACAAATTAGCTAATTTGAAAAAAATATTTCTCAGCATTTGTTTGTACCTGTGTAGGACGTGGGTATATATTTAAAAATAATATTAACCTACTAATATGGGATGATCGTCAGATTGTTTGATAAAACTTGACCTTGTTATCGATTTTTGTTAACCCTGTCATTAGGTATTATATTTTCCTAAATTGAGGTTTTATTTTTTTAAATTTATTTCTCCTCGTTAAAATATTTATACGACATCACGTTATCAACCCGCCTTTATACCCTTTCGACCCGAATATCACTGTTTTAAAATGTTCTTCAAAATAATTTATCAAAAATATTATTATTTATTTAATACTGTGATTTTAAACGTTTAGAAACATCGAGTATCTCATGACACCATGATATCTAATAAAATTCGCCATTAAGAAGAAAAAATTAAGTTTATTTAGTTCCAGATAAAAATTATTTAGGAGCATCAAAAAATGTATTTCAAAAAACAGAATTAAAAACAACTAGTGCTTGTATGACTTTTTTTTTTAATTGTTTGCAGAAAATATAAAACTATATTGTCTGTGGTCTACCTAAATAATATCATTACAATAATAATTATAAAATAGGTATGTAACTCAATTATATATCCTATCTTTGTGGCTGACCTTCACAATTCATAACTTGCTTGTAACTAATGGCCTTTGTTGTCGCTGTGATTTTTGAGATCAATAAAAAAAATATGTATTTATTATATATTTAACTATTTCGCTTTAAGGTATATAATATAATATACCTATATATTCTATGTATATTATACTCCGTATCTTTATGCCGTTTATTTAGATTTTAGATGGAAATCATATTTTATAAATTGTCATTAAACATTAGTTTTGTTAACGGTAATCAACCGAATGTTCAATATAAGATCGATCAAACGTGCTATTATAATGTCTGCGAGGACCGAAAAAACTCGATATATTACAATATTCTACGCTATCAAATTCGTCGGTGGTTTCGCTTACAACAATATCCGTTGATTTTTATTCGATTCAAGTTCGCATAATCATGATATCGCGTACTTATTAATATACTTGGTGGAATAATAATAGATTAATAGGTACCTACAACTATCATATAGGCATACACAATCCACAGGCGTTTGATCGGGCGTTTTCGGCTATTAAATACAATAGAATATTATTAATTATTCTGTTTTGTACGGGCCCTGCAGCTGCAGGTGTAGCTGTGTAGCCGAGAACGTTACGACTGTCGACACTCGCGCTCTTCGAACCGTATAATAATAATAACAACAACTACGATAATGATGATAATAATAATAATAATAATAATAATAATAATAATGGATCGTACCTGGCGATATTAATATTTACTATATAATGCGTGTACACGACATAATAATATCTTCTCCTACCTATGGACTACCAGAAGCCTCCCGAGACCGCAGGCATATTATTATAAGCAACGTCGCGTGGACCGCTGCCGTGGTAATCGTCAGGTACACACAAATCGGCGCAGTCGTCGCCGGTCCGTCCGCTCGAGCACAATACACACACAATAGTTTATTCTAATAAAATATTGTTTTTATTTTTATTTTATTTTTTATCCAGAGACAAACGACTACTGCACACTATGGAGTACCTGAAGTTGAGTTCCGGCGGCAGCATGCCGATAGTCGGCTATGGTACATGGCAGGTGAGTCTGACGATCGGAATAACACGACTCAATAATATTGTAACACACCCAACGTCGTATTACCCGCACGCACACACGGGGCTGGGCGAGTAAAAAGAATAACGATTTTGACCGGGTTGGAAAGCTTAACATTATGATAACGTTAGCTGCTGCGATCCGTTTCGTTTTTAAACGACCACGTTGAATTGTTATTTCATTAAAACGACGTTTTGTCCACGTCGATTAGAGAAAATTTGTTTTCAAGTGATTTTGCCTACAACAATACAGCTGTAGACTGTGTAGGTGCGACTACAGTAAAATGTATCGAGTGACTTGGCGCTGTCGGGTTCGATACGAAATTCTATTCAACTCTTCGAGTCATAATTATTATTATCTCGACTCGCGAATTCGCATTACCTTGTTATAGAGTCCAGCCTTATGTGTGTTAGTCGCGGTATTACGGTAACCAGTCAAAAATATAAAAACACCTAGGCGCATTCGATTTATCCATGATGTAATGCGATATTATATTTAATTTGTATTGTTTCAATGCGTTTCGTCCTGTGTGTGGCAACACTCTAACTCGACAACAATAATGTATTATTATTATTACTATTACAAACTCAGATGGAACGCAGTGACGACGAAGATGTAGGTACAAAACAAATACCGGTATAAAAAAACGCACGTTGAACAATCGAGTAAATCACTATTCTCGTAGTTAACTAGAAATAATAATTTCACTATACTGTATCATACAATATCATATTACACTTACAGGCCGATTCACCTACATGCTCACTCTGGAGTTTTACCTACCCTTGTTTATAATAACGCATTTATTCAAATTGTGGTTCCAGGAATTTTTTAGCATACTCGTAGACCATATTTTCAGATACCTAGACCTTTATATACCATTTAAGGAGTGTCCCGTACTCCCATAGATTCATAGACTTCGTTTTTTCAATAAGAACTCCACATCTTTTTTACTGTAAATTGCAAAACAAATGAATTTTTTTTTTGAACATTTTGATGTATTTAAATCAATATTTAAACCAACAGTTTCAGAGTTATTGAATTATGTGTTTACTAAGGATGGTAAAGATTATCCTTAATAATGGTTTTACATAGTGGATAAAATGGAATACGTCATTGAGTCTAAGACTTATTGGCATCGCCACGCCGATTTAATGTGCGAGCCTTCACATACCCAGTAAAAACGTATAAATATTAATCATAGTTATAACATAAATATATCATGTATATTATAACAAAACATATATAGTGTAAATGTATATCAATTACATCACGTCATAAGTTAAACTCATACTAGTATACTCAAATAATTTACAGTATACAAAATACTACCTAGTCATTATTAATAAAAGTATTAACTATTACAATAATTTTCAAATCTCACTAAAAAATATTATTTTTAAACATATTATCATTAGTACATAAAACTAAACAGTTCAGAAACTACTTGTTCGAATTTCGATATATTACGCAACATTAAAATTTAAAGTGCCTAATAATTATTATACTGATAATAGTATTTACAGTAAAAAGGCGGTGGTTTTCGTTTGAAGCATGTTTGTTCGCTGTATTGTATAAAATATATAAATAAACATATTAATAGTATATTATACCATATAAACATATTAGATAACTTTACTAATTGTTTTATTTCAACTAATTCCAAACATTTGAAGTACACGTAGAGTGGCACAGAATAGTATATTGTACAGGTATTAGAGGCATTGATGTAAATTCAAATATTTCCAAAAATGTATATAGAAGCCATTTTAGAAAATAATGGTAATATTCATATTAATTGACATCGTAGACTTGATATGGTATGCTATAGACAACTATACATAATTTACTGCCATGAGTATTTCCTAATCGTGTACAGCTTAAGTTAAACATACTAAACTACGATGCCGAATATGATCTCTCGTCGCCATTATCCAAATTATAATTTTATCTCATATGTAACGGGTCGTTTAAAGTTGGATTTACTTCGTTTGTAAGCAATGCGGAGCGCATACAATTTAGTTTGGACTTAGTGGCTACTAAAAATATTACAATGGGAGACTATTTGACTGGACGTCATCAAGTACCGTGGTCAGTTCAAATTAGGTACTAACCTATTCAGAAACCACTACAGTGAGTGAATACACTATAATCATCTCAAGGTCATACAACGATCCAAATTCTAGAAAAATCACAACCGTCGCTTGTGAAACCTATCTAATGGGGGAAAAAAAAAGAAGTTGAACATAATTAATAATGAATTTAAGAATGTCAATAGTGTCTGCTACAATAAGTGCAAACGATAAGGGATCATTCCTAAGTCGAGCAGAGTATATACAACAAAAGAATCTCTCAAAGCAAAAAATTCGAAAATTGTTTTACAGGCGGCTGATTACAAACACCAAAATGTATAGAATCGTACGTGAGTACGATAATATTTTGATTATTAGTGGTAAAAAGCGTCTTATTGAACAATTGTCGATCAATCGACGAGTTACATTGACAGTAAAATTGACATTTTAGTATTTTACACATATATTTATCTTACTAATATCGAGCATGGTGGCCTGACAGCATGTGTTTTTGGAAAATCAAACCGCACCATGTAACATAACCGAAGAAACGATCGCGATAATACTGAGTCAAGTTCTTATGAAAAAAAACCTTCAAGCCAAACGGACTATTCTTTCAAGACCAATCGTTCATATTATTACGTTCAATTATCTTGCTGTTAAATTTCGTCGTTTATCTAAATAAATAATAATTTATATAATTTGTATTTTATATCTCGTTTGTATAATAATTGTTATACAAACTGGTGAGTAACATAATATAGGTATTTTTAGAAATGATCGTTTCTCATTGATGTTTAATAGAAAAAAAATTCATCATCATTTTAATTTGACATTGAAATACGTAGTTATTTTTATTTGCAATTAGATCATTTACATCCACGCCTATAGGCAATCATGACAATGACTGGGTATGATGAATCAAAATATTTCATTTTTGGCCGACACAATATTAGACCTCATAGACATAACAGAAATTATTGCCTCATCTTGTTTAATCAAATTACTAGTAGCGGCCACCGACTGAAATTTTTCATATACTTAGTAAATAATTATATAAAATACTATTAGGTATACAGGTGTACTATGTAGATTTTTTTTAATCCGGATGTCATCTTATCTATTTGTTGGATTTGATACATTTAAAATCCCATAAGAAACAGTGGGTTTCAAGATATGAATTTTTTTTTATGCCCTTAGATATACGTAACAATATGATATGTTCACATTCTTTCTTTAATACCTTGAATATAAAATCACAAAATAAAATTGTTTTGTTTGAATGCTTAAATGACATTTAAATTAAGATTAAGACGACTCACATTCATATACCTTTTGTTAATTGGCCTGTATAATGGCAATATATTATACTGTTAATGGTATATTAACTATTTGGTGATTTTTGGGTGTTCTCACTCACCCGCGACAATGCCTAACTTAACGTTCCAAATAGTACAAGACACGGACTAATCCTCTAAATAATATCATATCATTAAAATAATTTCAGTTTTACTATTTTATTTATCATTAAATTAAGAATTTGACTGTACATTTTTAAACCAAAAATTAATATACATTATATCGATGAAACTCTTGTAATGCGATACGTCATGTCAAATAAATATCAAACCTTGATAGTCAAAAAAAAAAAAAACAATTAAAAGCGTAAAATATATCTGCACATGACCTCGGTATATCTATATACAGTAAATTACAGTAATTATTATGACCAACATATTTTTTGTTTTATAGGTCATTGTGTGTTAACATAATAATATTAATTCGGTAGGTAATCTTAAAGTTACCACTTACCGCTTTTTGACAATGTGAATGATGATGATGCCGACAGTAACAATAATATTATATTATCTATATAATGAAGGGTTAACCCTCACTCACACACGGTACACACGGGTGTAGAAGTGTAATAGGCTTGCAACAATACGATCGGAGTACATATTTTTTATTCGCATAAAAAAATCATATAATAGGCATATAATCAATGAATCAGGGAAAAAAATTACTTTGTACGGTTTTTTTTGTTTGTATTTATCTATTGTCATAAAACGGTCGAGGCGTACGAATTTATATTCTCGCGATTATACAATACGACAAAGTGAGTTTAAATTACATTTTTTAAAGCTTAGCTGCTGCAGTTATTCATCAAGTAGGTACGGTGTAATGAATTTTGAATTTAAGTGACTACGCTGCCCGTGTAGTGCACAGGTATATAGTATACGATCGTATATACGCGTTATTTAATAGAACGGTTTTGAAACAATTATTACAGTATAATTTATTAATTTATTGTTTGACGTTCTGCGCAGAGCAAAGCGTGTAGCGTATAGGGTTGGAAATGAAGGCGTATCGCGGCTTTAATGCTTTTGCAGAAATGTTTTTTTTTTCTGAAGAGATTGTAAATTCCATCGATCATAAATTTGTATCCAAATCGATTTTGTATATTAATTTGTGTGCGTGCACAAATGCTACCGCGGTATGATTTTTTACCCGTAACAAAACACACTGGTAAATTCCACTGGTTCCAACTATTACGAAGGGTAAAATGAACGGGAAATCCACCGATATTATTTTTTAACCTATTTTTTTTTTGTTTTTTCATTTAAAGTCAAAACTTAATTTGAGTACCATGTAATTTAATACATTTTCCGTCGCAATTTAAGGCTAAACACAACGCGTTCAACGGCATATGCTATCGTTTTTATTTATTGCATTTCTAAATATTATTATTGTGTAGATTATGATGCTGCATATTTAAGTATCTACTGTGCATATTTCGTAAAGTTGACGTTCTGTTTTCTGATAAAGCATATAATACTAAAATATGTTCATAGAGAATAGTTTTTGGGCTGAGTACAACATTTTTCTTTTCAACAATTTCGAGTTATATTACCAGATCTCCCTAGCAAATGACGCATGTAACATAATAAAATATTACGTTACCATATCAAACTTGTTAATACATTTTTTTTTTTCTATCAAATATTTTACTTATAGTCAAATTTCGTTAGCCATTAAAGCTATACACAAGAACTCATCTTTATAAATAAAGTTGCTTAAAATTTGTAATTATTATGACTTCAAATCATCCTGATCTCCAGAAAGCCTATCTACCGTGAATGTAAACACACCACAGACGAACGTCGAAAATTCGAGCAGTTTATGATCGGTTCGCTATTCAGTTCGTCGACGGTTGATGAACAAAAATATACTCAAAATGGAATTCTAAATGTCAAAGATGAGCCAAGTCGTATCAATGATTCATTGTTTTTCCATGGAGTGAAGAAAACATCGAGCAGAAGCATCCTACTACGTTTACTGTAGTAACTGTAGTAGCACGCTAGGTTTCAGTTTTTTTTTCCAAGAAACCCTAAAACGACAATATTAATGGTTCTAAAATCTAAATTTTTATTGTACACGAGAAAATTGAGTTCAAATTTATTTATTTTTACTGTACATTCCTATATTACATCTCCACGTATAATTTGTGCATACAATTTGAATGTTATTTTTTTTTATATAATATCGTGGAGTTAACGTTTTTTCAACAGGTCAAACAATTTTACATGTCCATAAATCCAACCCAAAAATCCACTAAGTAACTGAAAATTGATGAAATGTACACGCCAGTCAGACTTTTATTATTATTATTATTATTATTATGATATCATCAGTTTCTGTGCACTCTGGCGGACTGCAGACGCTGCTCAATTATCACAATCCATCAACGGTTTAAAGTCATACTTGTCGGAACTCTATAACTTCTAAGAAATCAATTTTCTGGCTTTTATCATTGGTTCGTTGTTTGTCGTCAAAATTACAAGGAAAAACGACAACGAAGTGCTGAAGAAACGTAAGCGAGCGTGGCTCGTAAACGAACTGTATACTTGGAATAGTTTTTCGAAAACTACGATTTATCATCGCTCTCGAATTCAATATACTCAGACACAATTTATGTGACACACGCCGGAAAGGGCGGTATCCTGCTCCAGAGTAAGATCCGCTTTCCAATTAAATCCGAGTGAAAATATATGAATTCTAAAAATAATACTAAGCAGTGTTTCGCCGTGTGATATACATATAATCATAATATTATAATAATATATGCAGCAATAAATCGTTCAAAGGCTCGCACTCGAGAATCACATCAAAAATACCAGTTATTATAGTGTTGGGGATGTTTAAGATCTATCGGTTCTTCTATGTAGTCATGCTAACTACACCACGTCGGATATTATTGTGGATAATATATAGAGTATTACTATGACGGTATTTTCTCGGAATTTCTTTGTACTTTATTAACGTTCAACTCGTCTTACAAGCGCATCGTCTCATAAATTGTTATACAGGCAGGTACTGTGTTCAAAAATTCGATAGATATTCCGACATTTAACGGATCGTAATAAATAATAATTACTGCAGTTCAAAATGGTGACTCCAGTTCTCGCGGACTCTTAATATATGTAGATGTCGGGTAGATCTATAGGACAGAAGATACTTTTCTGCAATAGGTACCAATAGTTTGCTACGCACTTGCAAGTTAGTTGCACGGCATTTATTATTTCTCTCGGTTTTATCTTTATTCCAAAAACTGTGTGTGTAATAATATATTATGCTTATGTTTAAATAAATACTAAGTATGGCGTAAGGCAATGTGTGAATAAAAAAACAAACGACTGTTGTGATATTATAATATATTGTGGTGCACTCGTCTGACAAGATATTAGAAAATTATTTACTGTCATCACTTAAAATTTAACCATCGACGGTAAAACTAATTTTGGTGTAGGTATAAAATATATTACCTGCGCATCGCACATTTTCATTAAACAGATATGTTCCGGACGAAATAAGTCTGAAACTCTGCGTATATACAGTGCAGAGTAAGTACAATAAAAATATAGACCAACATTTTCTGCTTATTTTTCGTTGTCTGCCGGTTTTTAGTGTTTCATTTATGAAAATTTGTGTAATCGTTTTAACATTGAAACAAGCTAACATATTTTAGACGGCTGTAAAAGTAAAACTATTTAAAAATATTATTTACATTTTTTTAGAGCTTTTATTATAAACGTAATCAAACAAACTTTTATTCTCGTTTTAATCATTTTAGTTCAATTTTGTTTTTAGAATTTACAAAAAGTTTTATATTTAAATTTCGACCATAATGTTAAACATTTGTTTTTGAAATGATGATGTTTCAAACTCGTCTGTTTTTAACACGACAATGTTAGACTCAGTAAATTGTCAGAACTTAAAGCAAGTAGGTACATTTAAAACGAACAACGATCACTAATCACTATTAGCAGTCGAGTATAAGTAATCGTTTTGGATTGACATTTCGATGTACACAATATTACAATTCGTTTTCTGTTTATAATTTCTATTTACGAATTTTTAACATTTAATTTCTGCATTCCTTCGGGGGTGCCCACTGCAGGTGTGGAATAATCGATTTTGTAGTCGCCCCCGGCCCCAGGGCTGGCAAACTCCGTCGGACGATTGGGACGACACTTGTGCACGTCATGTATGATGCCACGTCACAAAGAGAAGTTCAAAAACGCTTACGAAACCATTGTAATTTTCAACTACCCACGTGGGTAAACTGTTGTCTTTTTCGCAATTCCTCAACGCGCAGCGACCACGGTGTATACATCAGAACGAACATGCGACCCTATACACATGTATCCGGGCCAACCACCCATTATGGCACGTGCAATAATATATCAATGAGTATAACAAAGTATCCATAAATTGTTGTACCAAATATACGTATCGAGTGTCAATAGGTCGTACCAGGTCGTGCATCCTGCGAAGTCTCGGTGAGTTGCACGACGATTAGCTTATAGGGCGCGGACGACCAGGCATTACGAAAATGGCAATGCTCCACTACCACCAGCTAAACAGTGGATCCAGAAGTATTTCAAGTGGTGGTAGTGGGGGTGGGGTGAAGGGAGTAGTAATTTTTCAAATCATGAAGTTCCTAGACTTTTCAATACAACTCTGCATGGATACCATACACTCCAATACTCCAAATATAAAATCCGCACCTATTATTTTTTTTTTTAATTTTAGAAATATTACGACGCATTAGACCAATTGGCACATTTTTTCTTTTTAATCGGCCCACAGGGGGGAGCTCGTCGGCCTTCCTTGTATCAGCCACTGGCTAACCAGTGTTAGTGCGTGTTTAACATATTAATATGTGTAACAACATTATAATATATTAGATTAGGTACATAGGTAGGTTGTATGTAGGTACGTCTTGTGCATATTATTCTGTATTGATTAGCATTTTGGTGTTGATCTTTAAAACATCAACCGTCAAACGTACTTTGTTGTGCGCCGACAAAATGCAATATTTATCCCTGCTGATAACCACCAGGATAATAATATTGTACAAATATAACGCCGCCGTTTGTACTGTGCATTATAGACAAAAAAAAAATAATAAAAAAAAAATAGATAGTATTCACGTTTATTCGCACCGCGTATTTGTATACTTACAAATGTATATAATCGACCTTAAAATCGGTTTAACTACCTATCGTTTGTTAAGACTAAAATGACTTATTTTTCAATCATTCTAGGCTTTGGACAATGTTTTGGAAGAGGCCTTGAACGAAGCTCTGAAGAGTGGGTACAGGCACATCGACACGGCCACGGCTTACAACAACGAACACGTCATAGGAAAAGTTTTGAACGAATGGATAACGTCCGGCAAAGTGACTAGAGACGAGTTATTTATCGTCACCAAGGTACTTACGCGACATGTACAGACATATTTATTCGTACAGGGCAGGCCACGGAAAAAGGACCAAAAATATATAGAATTAACACTACTTTCGGCCCTGTTCCCGAGACTCGCCCTGTATGTTGACGATCCCTGGTGTTAATAGAGTCAAACGCCACGGGAAATATAAAACACATAGACTGCACCTAAACCCATATGTGACACCGTTTGCAGCTCCCTCCTTTCAAGAATCGGCCTGAGGACCTGGAGGGGTGTTTAATAAAATCGCTCAAAGACTTGCAACTGGACTACGTCGACATGTACTTGGTGCACACTCCGTTCAGCGTGACCACTGGTAACACGGCCGCCTATGGCGAGATGAAAATCGATCCCAGCACGGACCACTTGGCGATTTGGGAGGTAGTATAGAACGGCGTTGTGGCCGACGGTAAACGCTCCGCAATAAGTCCGCAGTGTGGAGGATTTGCGTGTATTGCATACGCTGTCCGAAGGACTTGTGGAAGTTGCGGAATCGAAGTTTATTATTATGTGGGGACGACGCGTGTGGCTTGACGTATATTGTGATATTTCGTATAGGTGATGGAGAAACAGGTGGCTTGCGGCCGAGCAAAGGCGATCGGCTTGTCGAACTTCAACGTTAAACAGATACAGAGGGTGCTGGACAACTGCAAGATCAAGCCTGCCAACTTGCAAGTGGAAAACCACCTGTACCTCCAACAGCCCGAGCTCATCGAATTTTGCAAGAGCAACGGTATCGCTGTGACCGCGTACTCGTGTTTGGGCGCTAAGGGCGGCCGGGAAGTCTTGGGCATGAATTGGACGTAATAATGATATTTTTACTATTATAATGGCAATAAAATAATAAAACGTCATTGTCGTGTGACATATTTTAAAATTACGCGATAACGACGTTGTTAATTACCTGTTATTGATGGGTGTGTGTGTGTGTGTTTGTGTTGATATTATAGCAAAGAATTGCCAGAAATGTTGGAAAACGACGTGGTGTTGAGCATTGCGGAGAAACATGGCAAGACTGCGGCCCAAGTTTTGTTGCGGTTTATTGTCCAGAAAGGCATCGCGGTCATTCCAAAAAGTACAAATCCACAGCGGTTGGCGTTAAATATACAGGTGCACACACTTTTATTGTTTTACAATATATGTTCCTCGTACATCAATAACCATCAAGTGTTATGACATTTCGCGTTGTTTAGAAAAATAAAATCATTTATAGAACGTTATCATATAATAATAATAATATATTATAATTTATAACCAAGTGATTCTACTCATAGTTGTAATTGATTTTGTTTTTTCCGATAGATTTTCGACTTTAAATTGGACGAGAAAGACATGGAGGCCCTGATTGGCCAAGACGCCGGAGAAGGAGGCCGCATCATTTGGCTTTTGTTCTTCAAAGGGTAAGTTGTATTTTATTATCATAGATTAAATTCCATACAACCAGATGGTGCACTCCAAACTTGTCGAAATATTTGTGAACAAACTTTATGGGACGTAAAGTTGTTCGAAAGCCTTTTGTCCTGCACTCCTGCTCCAAAGAGCCCGACGTGTGGATTATCTGATTTTCAATAATATTTTTTTATATTATTCGTTAGTCCAGTTCGCACACGGACACACTATAACTATACATCGTTCGGCACGTCCTAAACCTCGAATATTTATTGACCCAAACATTAATATTTAATTTATTGACTGCTATTATAATTATGTAATATACGGTTATGGTTTTATTTTTTCAGAATCACCGATCATCCAGAATATCCTTTCGAAAAGATCGCTTGAGCTCGAATTTAATTATACGACAAATACAACAGCCCACCAGTACACTCGAATGAACGAAATTCAAACAATATACAATTTCATTCGACGAATTCTATTTATTTATAAACATTTTATTTTGCGCCTATACCTCATGCTGTTGTTGTTCACGTCGATCGATTCGTATTTTATGCATCTACTCGCCTATCCAAACACTGCAAGGATTATGTCGTCTAGGAGTATCGTATAAAATAATCGATTGTATATTCACAGTGCGCACGTGTGTATCTATAGATATGTTTAAAAAAAAAAAAAAAACTTTACTATTATTTACAAATTATTATTAGAAATGTACCGTATACGAATGAATACATATTGTACCGATATTAAGTCAAATCATGTTAAAATTATAATTATTAGTTATGAATTATATTAAAACACGCACTTGCATTCAACATAATAGTCTTGAGTTTTACTTGCCGTCTGCAGGTCTCGACTTACGTGGACAAAAAAATTAATGGACTATATACATATTGTACTCATAAAATACGTGCCATTCGTATTGAAATAGTTTTATACCTGTCGAAGGCCCCAATTGCCCCTCACCAGTCACGCTTGAGGACGCTACGCCAGGTATATATATATTATATATATATTACATTGCTTTGAGCGATTTATAAGTTGAGTACCGTTGAGCACTGCAACGTTTACCGACTTAGTGTTTTCAACATATTATTGAAAAACGGTTACGAATGGCGCGTCGCGGACTTTTAACCCGGCGACACAAACCAGGAAGTATCTTGTCATGTGCGCATAATATATTAATACGACATATTATTATAGGTACTACTTCGCAATAACTGGTACCTGCGTGTCGTTTATGCCGTATTATATTTATCCGCGATCATCTGACCTTGTATCATCATATACATATGTCATATATTGTTGACACCTCGAGATTTGTAGAACGATTGGTATCGATGGTTTGGTGTAAATAGTTATAATACACACGATTGGTATCGGAAAAGTTGTTTTTATTAGTACATATTCGAAGACAATAACAAGATGTAATTTTACTGATGGGACTCGAACGGGTGGTATGAGACAATACAATGCCCGAATTACTCCGACTATTGCATCACGGATTGTAGATATACCGCACGTTGAGGCCTGGAGGGAGACTACCTTTCGAGCCGTGCAAGTCCGGACATTTCGCCGCCACCGTTTCGGTAGTGATAAGCTTTTGAATGATAAGAGTGGTTGTACTATGGTATAGCAGCCGTTACACTGTGACCAACTTTAGGTGGTGTTGCATAGCAAGTCGAGGGATATTTTCGATTTGCGAAGCGGAGCGACGGAGCCGAGACGTGCCGCCAACGAGGCATCACTGTAAATTATTTCGTATTGGTGGTGTCACTGCTGAATCTCTGGTATATTCTGGTACGAGTTGTGGTGGTATATTTAACCACGAAACGGTGGCGGCGAAGTGTCCTAGACCCGGCGTGCAAGTCTGCCTGGGAAGGTCTTGCTCCGGCGCCGAAAAGGCAGTGAATGATATCGGGTTGACCGGTGCTTGGGCCTTTTATACCCATCGCGAGGCGGCCACGGCGTACTCTCGTGCGATAGATAAAGCAGTAGTGGCGACCGGTCAATCGATAAGATAACAAATTCTCGATGAGGTTTGATAAATATTTGGGTTTAACAGATAATGATAAATAGAGAATGAGATAAAGATATATTCGTGGAAACATATATATATATACATTATACATATATAGGCCTGCGCGCGTGGTATAGGTATTCAGGGAATGCAGCCGTACGTCCGGAATAGCAAAGATTAAATTTTGAAAACCGTTACGACTCGTTATCTCAACGACAATAAAACGAAAAAAGTGATATCGAATTAAACTGTTGAGAATGTTTTCCCATCGGAATAATATATTGCACGCGCTTGAAACAATAAGGCTCGGTCGACACGCGGACCGGAGACCGGCTCACACCTACGAATCGTTTTTTTATAATTACACAAAGGTGCCTCGCGCGTATGAATGCGTGCTGCAGGGCCGTCTTTGCGGGGGATCATTGGGGACATTTGCCCCGGGCGGCCAAATATTGATCTATTTAGGGGCGGCTGGGCCCTCCCGCGGTAACTTGACGTAGTACTGTGTCGATAGATATTTATTTTTTTTGGAAAAAATTTGTACTACGACTCGACCCTTGTGAACTTAACGGTTCAACGATAACGGATAAGTGCTAGCCCCTAGCATAGAATATAATTAGTATTATTTTACCATAACCACGGTTACAGATAGATGTAACCACGACTTGACCATAAAGAATTATAACTAAAAATGTGTTAAGAAAAATAAAAAGAGTAAATCTATTTTTTGGTTGAAGGGGGGGGGGGCATAAAATTACGGTTGACCCAGGGCACAAAGACTGGAAACACGGCCCCGAATGCGTGTACTCAACACTCGTCGCGTTCGTCTCGTTCCCGGAAAATCCGCTAAAACGATATTTTATCGTCGCGTCGGGATAGTATTAAAGTGTATTCCATCGCGGACGTTTTTAATCTGAACGCCTTGTCACCTGCCGTTGGATGGAACCCTTTGGCTGGCGTCCATCGGGCACACTGCAGCTATATTATAGGTACCACGAAACACCGAACACAAGCGATTCGACATCGGACGGTTAAGTTCTGTACGAGATATATGGTCGTTGTTCATTGCGACTGCGACGATTGCAAACGGCTTGCGATGTAAAATCTCGCGACGACGACGCGTATCGCGATAAAAACGCCTTTTTCGCGCCATTTGCGCCGCGCGTTCTCTGCTGTGCACACGGGCCGTTTGGTCGCTGGAAAACAATGTGCCCATTTCAGTGGCACTGTTCGCAGATGCAATCGATTGCCCATCGTGCCGTGTTCGAATCAGTGTTTACGACGCGCATTAAGCCACCCGTAGTTGTGTCGCGAACGCAGGTACGACGTCACGACGACATTACATTCGCGACAATCCAATTTACTTGGTTGTTTTTAAAAAATTACAGCGAATTGACACGGAATACAATTTAAAGACGATATGATTATCCGGCACATCTCTGGGGCTTTTTTTCTTTTATTTTTGCCTTAGAGTGAAAAAAAAAATCAAGTCTTAAAATGCTCGCATGCTTGCATATAGCTTGCTTCGTAAATTTAAAAAAATCAATAAAAGCCTCAGGGACGCCCTGGATAATAACCTGACCTTTGAATCGCACAATTAACTCTAATTTTATGAATAACAGAGTAAAATTGATTATTTTCAATGTGCAATTCAATATGCTTATTGCTACTTTTTATAAGGCGGAGACAACATGTTGCGTCCTCTTGAGAACGATGAACGGAACCTCCGGTGAATGTGATGAAACTTCATATTAGATTTACAATAATATTAAATCTACGAATCTCGTATTTCTTTTCGAGAAATCATGGAAGGCCGCATAGGTAATATAAAAAAGTGGAACACGGATGACGGTATACGCGTGTACCCTGGTGAATTTCCTTTGTGATTTCGAGGTAAACTGAGAACATTTACCTATAAGCCGCGGTTTAAAATACTAATATTTAATAGGGAATACATCACACGTCAGTACGTTATACCACGGCAAAATATTATTTACAGTTAAAACGTAATGGTAATAATTTATAAATGGTGCGAGATTTCAAAATAACGATTTGCTCCTTTTAATAACGTACACGTCTTATTTTGGCTAATTTATTATTCAAGCACACGTCTAAGAAGATATATATTATATATTAGATATACCTATTAAGCAGTATTGCATAATGCAGAGATCCGGTCATAGTCTTAGAATTTTAGATGGAATGTATTATATTATGCACGTATAATAATATTGTATAGATTTCGAGCATAATGGACCTAAAGTTTGAAGAATTTCATTAACTCTCCGATGAAAGAGTATCAGTCTACGATTGGTACCTGTCTATTTTAATCTCGTCACATCGACCCTTCGAGAATAGGACTTTCGGTTTATTGATTCATAAAAATACGAGAGCGGCTCGGGATTAAAATAACACCGCGGCATTATTAATTAAAAGCGTCTGGACCTAATCTCAAGAGCAACATTATGTACGGTCCGGTAAGACCACGAGGACGTTCAAGATAGATAATATACTCAATGACCTATACTATACAGAGTATCCCGCGAACATTTACCCATTGCGATATCTGCTGAAATAACGGAGATATCATAATATTCTGCTTTAGTTTTATCGAGACTCGCAGGGACAAGCACTACAAATGATTCATGTTTTAATTTTTTTTTAATGTTTCGGTAAAAAAGTCAAGAAACATATTTTTTCGATTGGTTATTTCAAAACAAAAATTGAAGTTGGCCATTTTGTAGAGTTCATTTTCCTGAAAATATCGACATTTCAACATTTTCATTTCGTTAATCTGCCGATTTTTAATAATTTATATATACTTATGAAAAACTGCGAATTATTTGACACCGTCCTACCACTATTATAGTAGTGTTATGGACTACGGCCATATATTTCAAAGATACGACTATGGCGGGACGGACGCGTCAAATAATTCGCAGTTTTTCTCGAAACTAGAAAAATTATTACAAATCAGGAGATTAATGAAATTAAAACGCTGAAACGTCAATATTTTCAGAAAAAAGAACTTTACAAAATGGCTATCTTCAATTTTTTTTTTTTTAAACAATTGATTAAAAAAATATGTTTTTAACTTTTTTACCGATACATAAAAAAAAAAATGAAAACATGAGTTATTTGCAGTGCTTGTCCCCGTGAGTCTTAATAAAAAAACAAGAATCGTTATATCTCCATTATTTCAAGAGATGCCGCAATTGATAAATCCTCACGAGGCACCCTCTATAGGTATGTGGTATCTGGTGTATACACATTATGCCTACGCATTTTCACCGTTCTAAAATTATTTTATAAAACAAGTCCTAAACATTTCGAGCGTGCGGGCGATGCGTAATAATAGGTCTTGTGAATATGCGAAAATACCACAGATCGCACAACATTTAATAGACCAACGTAAATATAATATATATTATACGATGTGCAATTATACAGACACGGATATGTACCCACCTTTAAGGACAAATTACCTACTATGGGTACAAGGATTTTGATTTCACGGATCATTAAACTATCCGATCGCATCACAATATTGTTTCATTTGCAATCACTTGTTTGCTGCGGTGAAACGTAATAAATCGGAAATCGTCTGCGATAAATTTATAAAACAGTTTAACACGTCAAAAAGTGATAATTTAATATTTACACGACGGCGGCATGTTTAACACGTCGTATTGGGATTGTAAATGTTTTAACGTTATTGTCGTTATGAGTTATGACTGTATGAGGTAACAATTATAAACATTCATAAAATTCAAGTACCGGTTAACTTGCAGCTATATAATATGAAAATAATAATAATATGTTAGCTGATTAGAGATATTACCTACGTAAAATGAATTCATTTTATTTTACGGTCCCTTATTATTGTATGACAAATTATTGTCTTATCTTTGTTAGGAAATATTATACTTTAGATAAATTAATAAATAGCTTACTGTTTTTTCACGTGCGCTATTGTACGAACCTATTAAGTCATATGTAATAGTCGTATATAATATACGATTATATTATTGTGTATGATATCAGAAAACACTATTATTATATTACTATAACATAGATATTACATAACACACTTAAAAACATAAAAGTCACGTATAGGTACTCGCGTTACAAGTTTTAATTACCCATTAATTAAGTGTTTCAATTTTGAAATTTTTATAGACTGAATGAAAAAAAAACCACTTTTCAGTAACTAATAAGGTGCGTTTTGCTGGCTAAAAAATAAGGTACTCATAATTTTATTTAATATCCATGATTTTTATTAGTTTTAGAATTATTTCCAAAAACACTTTCCACAAAAAATTAGATTTTTGCTTACCAGAAAAACTGTTATCCCAACATCCGGATTCACACCCAATTGGACTTTTTCAAAAAACAAAATCTATTTAGTCGAGAACTAGTGTTGCATAAATATATACCATTTTTCCAGTATTAAAAAAAACCATTGGAAATGTTCTTACTTTCTTTTGATGACCTAATTTACCAACTAGTAATAATTTGTATAACCACCAAAAAACACTATCAATGTTGAAGATTAAAATATTCTTTTTGCTTCAAAACTCAACGGTGGTCGCTAAAATGTCCAAAAATAAATAACAACACACATCTTTGTGAATACCAAAGCATTTATCGATCATTCCCGCAGCTTGGTTGCAGGAAATCGAATCCGATCGATTATAAGTACCTATATATATAAGCATATCTAAATATTTTCTATTTAGAAAATCAAAGTCGAACACCCGTATTATATCAGAGATTGATATTATAATATATATATATGTATATATATTAATACTATTAATACTTGAACTAACCAATAACTAAAAATAATTATTATTTTCTTGCGAGAAAAAATGTCGGTCCAAAAAAACAATGTAAAACTCATTGCAGGACATCGTGCAAATTTGGCAAAGCGATTTCCCATTTATTCGTATAGGTACTGCGTGAAAACACTGAAATATCTTTTAGGCAACGTGAAAATGTAAATAAGGCTTGATACGTTTTCAACTCAAAAACGGAAACCAAATAAATAAATAAGCGTGGACGATGGTCATGATAAATTGTTGGTCGTATAACGAAAGTTGTAAATGTATACCTATTAACGTAGGTACTATTATAGTTGAAGGTATATTATATTTAAGGTATATTTAAGGTTATAGGTATAATACCTATCTATAATAGTATGTTAGTAAAAAACATTTACTCGAAAAAGTATGCACGTTGTGTGTGTGTGTGTGTGTGTGTGTGTGTGTGTGTGTGTGTGAGCATGATGATGGTACAATAGTCACGTGCCAATTTATTTTTCTGCTACGACTGACTGGCCATGTATAACATAATAATATCAATAAATCATTGTATTATTGTAGTCGTATCTATCGACGCAATAACAAAAAAAACGAAAAACGAAAAAACAACTTAATATTATATTGTTTTATTATTATTGAATTCTATGCCGGGATTTGTATTTATTATAATAATATTCTACTATATTTCCACTATATGAGTATAATATAATGTATATCATATTTAAAGAAAAATAAATGTGTATTGAAATATTGTTATCCGTTGGAGTATAATATTGAAAGAATAGATAAATAATAGAGAGGGTAGGTTACATACAAATAATATTATCTACCGATCGGTTTGGAAAACCTCATATCGTATCGGTATATATTTTGAAATTGATTTCAAACTAAATTATTTCAATATTGGTATCCATACAGAAAACGGAAGGTTATTTGTTTTTTGAAAACTGTATTCTGAAATAAAAGTACCAATATATTTTTTAAGTGGCCTATATATACAATTTAATATGCATCATACTTGCACACCGTTACACAAAATAACACAAATTAATATATGAAATGAAATTACTAGTCGTTTGATTACTTATATAAGAACAATATGAACGTTGGCACAATATTTTAGCGGATAAAAGCTATAATATATGATAGTGAAGTCAATAAACGTACCCATCAGTAAAAAATAGGAAAAAAAAGTACTTAAAAAAAATGTATTTACAACGAACGTAAGATACGAATACTATACAAGTGAGAATGAAAGTGCACTTTAAACACTGTTTATTATATTATTGTTGATATGATCTATAGGAATATGTATGTCAAACCAATAAAGTAAAATTAATATTTAATCGAAATTATCAGAACACTTTAAAACATTGTCATTAAAAAAGCTTGGTAGGTATCTACTTCATCAGTATCTATTAAGGCATAAAACTATCGAGTTCTCTGCATTTATATCTGTACAAATATCAAATAATAAATAGTTTCAAAATAAACTTTTAAATTCTAGTATAATCGTATTTATTTTCTTTATTCCAATCCGAGTCCGATTAAATTACAAGACAACAAAACGGAATAAATTATCGTTGATGAATAATTTTTGTTCTGAAATTTTGACTTTTGATCTGCTCACAACGATTGCGACTAGCGATTAAAAAATGATTAGATTTTTGTAATGCTACTAAACTTATACTCCTAAGTACTAAAGACCTGCAAGGGCCGGGCCGTAGTGACATTGGACCGGACTGGGCCTTCAAAATAAAATAAAAGGTTGGACCGGACTTTTTAAGTCTTGAAATTATATTCCGGACCGGGCCAGGGTTTTTTTTCACAGTATTTTTTGGACCGGCCCTTGCAGGTCTATACTAGGTACTCATTCACACTTAGAACTAATTATAATAGTTTAAAATTAAATTAAAATGAGCTCGAATAAAATTAAACCGTTCGCGGCGCTATCTATACCGGCAGAGCTGGTAGGTACAAGACAAATCGAAGTACCAGATAAGGCGAATTGATAAAAAAATAATATCATAGTCATTATAAATTCAATACGATATGATAACACGTCACCGACGTCGTACAATGGGCAATAATAACAATGAATAAAACTACGATAGTATTATGATAATACATATTTTAACATCGCAACAAGTGGTCACGTAACAGTCTTGTCTATAAGTGTGACGGTCGACGACATAATACATGAGTAAATCATATTTTAAGTTTTACCACCGATGATCGTTTTCCACAGTGTAAGTTTTTAGAAAAATAAAATTGTCCGTCCACGCGCGAATATTGCCCTGCCCAAATGATCATGTTTGTCGGTGGTTTGAACCACGTGTTCCGGCGGTCGGCGAACGGCTGTATAAAAATTGCCTCAGTGGTCGGTAAGTATGACATAATACGTAGGCAGTGGCGTATATAGGGAACATTGGTTAGGGGTTCAAACCCTCTCCCCAAAATTAAATCCTATATCCGCAAATGTGCGTAAGTTGCTGTTGTTGGGGCTGGCCGTTGACGTGTTGTAGTAATTTTGAGTTAAATTTCGAATCGAGTTTAATAAATTATCTAAGTGTATAGCCATACTCGATCAAAAAACTCTGTCCAAAACTATTGATTATTAAAATCATAATTTTCTGACAGTTGAATTTACTTAGTACCTAGGTAATTAAAATAACGAAATCGATAATTGTTATTGTTATCTGCTCGTTATCTGTTTTTATTGTTTTTATTTATTTTGTATTTCTTATTTTTATTTGTCCATAGCTTCGATTATTAATCTACTTAGGCGATCATTATTATAAGCATATAAAAACTTGCACGGGACAGGAACAAAAATCTAATTATCATTGTTTGTCGATGGATTTCAAATTAATCATTAATAATTTGTAATAATATCAGTATACCTACTAAAATAGTATAATAGTGCACACCTATTTATTAGTTTACACTACCTATATTCTATAACTGAGTGTCTAAACTCCACTGCTCATGCCAATAATAACGAAATGTTTCGAGTCTCGTAAATCATGATATTGTATACATTATAATAATATTGTAAAAAAATAAATCCTGAGTTCTGTGCTTCCTAAAACGCTCCGTTACATCCGATACCTATTTATAATTTTCACATCAATGTATTATTACTAGCTGATCACGTGCACTCTGATGTTCATTTTTTCGTGCCAACTCTATTAGGTATACGAGACTCGCTTGTGATAATGCGAGCAGTGTAGGTATTATCAGGTAGGCACCGGACCCCTCTTGATGCTTACTTTCTGTAAATATTACGTTTTATTTTGATTTTGATTGCGGACAAGCCGATGAGCGGCTAAAGTGCAGCTCAGCCACCTTTGCAGGCAATGTGTGAAAGTTAAAGTTGATGCACGCTTACGCCTGATCTGCCCGATTAACCAATGGCAAAAAAAAATACCAATTTCCACTAAACATATTTATATTTCTCTTATAACCAATAGCAACCATATACATAAACAAAAAATTTTAAAAATATGTATAAAAACATGAAAATCGCGATTTAAAACTGGGCGGGGTGGGTGTGGGAGAGTGAAATATACTTTATGACCTTTTCTCAACCCTTTTGGAGGAGTTCAATAACAAACACTTTGACCATAGGATTGTATATATAATAAATATCATAACTACTAGCCTAACACGTAAACATGTGTATTACCAAAATATCGTTAAATGGACAATTTTTAAAATATGACTTTAATACACCAACCCTTATTGTACGACGGTATACCACCTACTTCCGAGGCGCCTTATTATTATTATTCCAGATTTCTGTGACAATTAATATCCCCAAGACCCCAATGTCCATAAGTACCTAGAAGAGGCATGATGGTTCATTTGACCATTTGTGTTTTTAAAAGATAGTAATATTGTTCATAAATTATACAATAATTAGGAATAAATATTGAATATTTTCAGATCTCGCTAGAAAAATGTCTGATCGTCACTTTGCCAACACGTCTTACTCGACACCTGCGTTATACAGCCTTTTTCCAACGTTATCTTAAATTGTAAATCGCCATTTATTGTTAATATAAATTCAGGAATAGATGTCATAAATTTGCCATCATTGCACGCCCGTAGGCGTAGTGTGATGAATTTATATGAGGGAACTATAGCCTAAAATGTCACAGGTACATGTCATATATAATCTAAACATGTTACGAGGAGCTAAAGCCCCCTTAGCCCATCATTATATGCCTATGTGCACACAAATAAATGCAAACTAATCTAGTCAATCATAATTATTTTTATATTATGTCAACATACAATTCAATATTACTACAATGACTAAATAAATAATATACAATATATTATGTACACATTACAAACTGTACACACCTGGGTTGAAACTTTTAAAGGATTATGTTTATATTTTTCTAAAAATGTAGATTGTTATTAGATATCAAACTCAAACGGTTAAACTCATTAAATGCTATACTTTAAAATTATTATAAATAATTCTCGATAAACGGTTCTTGGAAATATTTGAGCAACACCCAAATCAAATCGTAAAAATCATTTAAATTTCATATTATTATTATTATTATGAAACTATTGTAATAGTGATTGTTTGATAAATTAACTATAAGCTTTATTATTTTTTAAAACTATTCCTTTCAAAATAATTGTTCACAACTTAAAATAGACAATCGATCAATACAATTATTATTAGTATCGTCGTAATATGAAACAAGTAATATTGTAATAACTTTATAACATATACGGCGATATGACCACTATTGTCCAGTCCGTCAATTAAATGCGTGGAATTATATTATGTGACGAGTATTGAGTATTACTTACGATCTGTGTCTTGAGAAAAGGAAAGATATCCGCAGGTCTGCCGACGAACAAATAATATTATGTTGTGACTTGAGAACGAGTTAAGACACGTTGCACTGCAACCGTTGTTACTTATTTATTTCAGCCAAATCAATTGCAAATTACAATTACGTCTTAATCACAATAAATTACAGTAATAATAGCTAGCACGTGCCCCAATTTCCAGCTGAACTATAAGCTATAATAATAATACAAATGATGGTAATAATATTAGAATGTGAGCATGAAAAAATTTCAAAGAACCGCTGCCTTCCAAAACGAACACCGAAACCCCCTCAAAGTTATTCTCAATTTCTAGCCCGTGAACAACGATTTCCAATTTCAAGGCCGGCTGGTTTCGTCGGTCACGGACTGCGACCGTGACCGTAACCACGCACGATCGCAATTCCGTCATAAAAACGAGTTTTCATGTTAAGATCAAGTGTGTAGTGTGTAGTACACAGGTCTTAAAAATCGAGTCTATTGCCCAGCAATATCGTCGTATACAATGCACGCATAATATGACTATACACATCGGCGCCGCTAGACAAGCAATGTGAAGTTGTGTTCGAGGGGTGCTAAAATTATTTAACTACTAGCGAACCGTATTTGCATTAAACATTTTAAAAATCGTGAAAATGGATGTTCAAATAAAAATAGAGGCATTATTCCATCCAAAAGCGCCCATCCCAATCTGGTCCGGCTGTATCAATGTCCAAGTATACTTATGGGTACATAAAATACACATAAAATTATAAATTATAATTACTATATGTACTATAGTGTATGTAGGTTACAATCAATATATCAATAGTATAATACTTTAGTCGGATATCTTTAAATCATAAATCGATACGTATTCGTTTATATATATAAATAGAAATATACAATATACATAGTAGGACAGTATAGGTATAGTAGGTACCTATGTCAAAACAATTGTTAATTAAATTCCATTTGTTTAATCCTTGATTAATTTTTTTTAACAATCCACATGGGTCACATATAGTGATTGTGCTACTTTCATTTTTTTTTTTAATAATAATTAATCACTGAAAATTTTGTTAAAAGTTCATCATAAATTCATACTAGCCTTTTTATTGCACTCTGTAACTGAAGGGGTTTAGACAATTATTCGCTTATGTCAACTAAATTATTAAATTAATGTATATTTATTAGTTTTTTATTTTAAATTATTATAATAGACAGCACGACTAAACGAAAAAAAAATTGATTAATTAGTTGTAAACAGCGTTATGGATAATAGATATCCATAAACATGTTATAACGAATTATTTGTCAAATAAATAAGAAAATACTAAATTATTATTACAATGAATACCAATATTTTGTATTGCCATAGTTGAATTATTAAGTTAATTAGATCATTAGCCAAATAGTTAGGTTGAAAATTTGACAGCAAAAATAACTTTTTAACTAACTGATTCCCACCTTTAGAAATACCTACGAGACTGCTGTATTCGATACCTAGGTATACGTACCTATGTTTGGTAACATATGGCTATAACCTTTAACCTTATTATATGTGTGTACAACAAATTGTAAAATTCGGATGGAACGAAACTCTATACAATACAATATGTAACCTAATATAAAAATGTATTATCATTATTTTTACGAGCATAATATTGAATATAGATATTATAAAGGGTATGACAGAAATAACTGACAGTGGTAATTAAATATTATAATGACTTTTGTTTAATATAAACTACTTTTATTTAGTATACTGTAATTAACAATAATCAATATTTTATTATAGTGTAATTTTCAAATTATCATAGTTAAATACTAGGTAGTGATTTTTATATAATAAAAAAAATGATCATACTAATTAATTATATATATTTTTTTAATTGATTGGAATAAAATGTTTATACATAGACTGTTAATTACGTCATATTCTATCAGCTATTTCTGTTACCCTAAACTGTATGCCATATGCTTATTTCTATTCCTTATAGGTTTATAACATTACTACATTAGATAGTTTATCGGTTAATTATTTTTTATGGAAGTTTCATTCTACACTCTTACCTGCTACAATTATCAATTATTCCATCATGCCAATTCATGCGTATCTAACGGTAGCAAAAATGTTCATGTAATTATTTACTGAAATCTAACAAACATATAATATTAGAATAAAGTGAAGCGTGTTTGAGTATAGTGGGACGTAGATTGTTCGGTATAATATTGAACGAACAGTGGGAAGGTTAAATACACGCGTTTGGTCGGATAATCGACATTTGTCGAAAGTATAGTAGTCGTAATTAAAAATGATCTATTAATATATCATATAAATGTATAAGGCACAATATTAAAAATTAAAAATAGTTGCCATATATCAACCTGCAGTGACTGTAATAAAATAGCTACATTTTAAGGCAGAAACATGACATTTATTATTAGATACTTCTATTGAATTTTCAATATCCTTTGATGGATGTGAAAGTGCGTCGATAACACCTAGTCAATAATAAGATTCTTTCAAATTTTCCTCCATCTTGTAGTTTAGTTTTTTATTAAAGGTATAACATTTTCTTGGAACCACCGAACAAAAAGTGTTATCCAGTCAGTCGAATAGAAGTCATACTTTCAGGATACCAGGAAGATCTTCGTTTTGTGATGCAGTAAGTCTCAAATTCCCATGCAGCATTTTGCTAGAACTGCTATATATAATAAAATCGCGTCGATTTGTAGACGTTTCATATTCTGCTTATTCAAACGTACCTTAACGTTATTTCAACTCAATATACTATCATAAACTCAAATATAACATTTATAAATTACAATCATTCTATAGAGTTTAGCTCCTTGTAAATGTAATAATATATTTGATATAATAAGAGTACTATTTTTAATGACCTGTGGCCTGACCGACAGTACACTCCGAGTCTCTCGTAAACACAATCATTAAGTTTTTAACATTAAATATATTTATCGATAACCATACGTCATAATATACGTTACGTACTCAACATCTCATATTTATACAAATGATATTTTAACGATTATCAAAAATCATAAAACACATGTATGCCCGTTTGACGTACACCCGACACACGTATATTATACATAACAGTCTGCTATGCATAATGTTATATATAATACATAAGCATTATATTATTTCTGTAGACAAATTATTATAGCAAATAGATTTCATTTTTGCAGACTTCTAAAGCAGGTTACCTACCTGTCAAAAATAAATTATTAATTTAACGCGATAACAATATAAAGAACAACAGTGTAGCATAACTCGGGAGTATAATAATATAACCATAAAAGAGGTGTAAAATATTACACACGCACTCATACCCTCTCTCTAGGTACCGCCGACAAAACTACCACCCGGCACGTAGTCAAATACACACCACCCGTACGATTATGTTTCAGAGAAGTTTGTTTATTCAGTAATTTTATAAAAATAAAATAAACCAACTAGTCAAAAAATAAGCGCGCGTACAACGGTTTTATAAATATTAAATTCACCACCAATACAATCCTTTGTATACAGAAACGAAGCTAAGTCCGTTAAGTATGCCAACCGACTTAGTCTGATTTATTCGGTAAATCTGTCAATATTTTACAAAAAAACTGTAGAACAGTTTTCAGAATTTGAAAATCAATATATATATCTTTCTACAATTTTCACAATTTGAATAGGTATTTTTTTTTTCTGTAAATTAGTTTTGAGCCTAATACATTTTAACGACTTGTCTAAAACTTTTAAAACCCAATTTGCGATTATATTTGCAATTAATTTATAAAATATTAAGTTAAGGGCTAACTTCACGGACATGACTACATGAGATACCTGGGATAACATCATAATAATATATAATATAACATCATACAATATTTTAAGTCTTAAGTTCCTGATTGAAACTTTTAAATTGTAAAGTTTCTATTTACTATGATAATATAATTGGTTAGGTACCTATGTATGATATTATATGGCTTTGGTAGAAAACGACGGGCCTCTTCTCGACTCTCGAGTAACGCAATTTTAATTTTAGTAACTCTGCAATAATTACTTTACAAAGATCGTCTCAAAATTATTGAGTCTACGCACGCCAACGGATTATATTAATACATTTTTTATATTAATTTTGTTTAACACGAAGTATGTATGTATGTATGTGTGTTTAGAAGAGAGCAAACGGTGGAAATCAAATGTCGGCTTCGTCGGCCTGGGAAACATGGGAATTCCGATGGCGAAAAACTTATTGAAAAACGTAAATACCTTAATTATTATTATTATTATTATTATTATTCATTTTTGCATATTTTAATATTTTAATATCGAAAAAATTACTGAAAAAAAAACTATACGTCCCGTATACACACAGCGTACATACACTGAATATAATATTTTTTGTATAATACCATAATTGTACCATCGTCAGTTATATATTATCAGACCGTCATGTATTATACTTAAATAATATAATACATGTACTCATTTCGAGATGACTCGATAGAGTGCATTTTACCATACCGGTCTAAACACTCGGGTCTAGTTATCTTTTTTTTTTATCCACCGAACACTGTCGCATCACTCCAACGTAATAATTAGAGTTGGAAAAAGTGCATATTTTCCCTAAAAACTTTAAAATGTGCACTTTACGGAGAATAAAAACTTCAAATACACAACCTAAAAAATATGCAATTAAAAACAATTTTATAAAAAAAGTATGATGTTAACACACAACATAAAAAATGTATAATATCAATGTATTTTATTCACGAACACACGAGATATAAATCGGTAACAACAATAATAAAAGCTTTTAGTTGCTGTGTTTAAAAAACATCACTGAATATTGTGCACAATTTTTTACCATTATAGATACATAACAAATCACGATCCAATACCCGTTACGACGACCAAAAAACTTAATGCCAAATAACTGAAATACATAAAATATTAAAATCAAAAAAAACACCAGGGGAACTCAAAACGAAAATAATTCTCACATTTTCAGTTAACAAACAATGAATAATAAATTAAGTATATTGAAGCAACTTAAAAAAAATTATAAGTACATATGAATTGCATCCATACATATCATTACAATCTACTCCTATTCCTATATATATATATATTATATATATATATATTATAACCTATAAATAATAATAATAATTATTATAATTTATTCAAACTCTGTTGAACTGAAAATATGAGAGTTATTTTGTTGGTTTTCTTCATTATTTGATCATCTGGGTTCTAGAGTATAAAGCGAACGTTATTCATGCACACATGCATTTTAGTCTAACTACGTTAACGAGTAAAAACGACGAAAACATACGAATTGTATAGAAAAAATACGATTAAAGTTTATACTTATTATTATTTGTCAATTATATAAAAATTGTACGACAGTCCCATAATTGCGTCTACACGTGTTTCCGTGTTAATAAGGGGGTTCGTGTATTTATTCGTTAGATACCTATTTTTATATTACCTATTTTTTTTATAGCTTTAGCTCAAAAACTAGCATTTAAAAAAAACATAAAGTTTTATTCGTCGCAGCTATTTATATAGATCTAGTACAAGCTTTCAATATTATGTCAACAACAACTCTCAGGAAATTAGTTGCTCCAAAAATATTTTGCGACTTGTACACTGTGTTCAAGATAAAATAGGAAACACTCGATATCTCCTCAACTTCCAAACCAATTTAAATTCAGTTTACCACACCGTTATTTGTGTACGAAAGAGGCGATCATGACAATATAGAATATACCCGTTTTAAAGTAGATTTTCTTTTAGTTTAAAGCATTTGATTCATTTTTTTTTTGCATACCTGACTTAAATCGTCATTATTTCTCTTTAATTTCCCAAATATAAAATGTTTTCGGTGGTCTAAAATGGTTAAAATATACGAAAACCACAGAACAATTTTAATTGATTTATATAGGTAACTGTAACAACTATGTTTCTTAAAAAATATATACCTGATGCTTATGAGGCTACAATGCTACATGGTATTACTGTAATATAACTATAAAAGAGGTATAATATAGGATCACAAATACACGATATTATAAAGAACACTTAATTCTATAATGAAATTGACTTAAATGAACTATAAAAATTAAAAATGTAATATACTTACATCTATATACCAAAATGTGTGCTAGTACAATATTGTTGTGTATAATATAGGTTACTATGAACAACAAGGGTGTTTTATGAAGGGCTGGAGGGGCTGCAGACACATTGGAAATGTCAGAGAAAAATTAAAAATTGAAGTATTTTATATCTATTAGTATTACTATGTTTTTCCTTATTATTATTATTATTATCTGTTTACACTTTATTTCCAAAAAAAATTGATCAAAAGCTTCCCCGATATATTATAATAGACCGTTATAATACTAGCTAATAACTAGCATACCTTTGGTATCGAACTGTCCAATTTCATATCAAAAGACTTCACTATAGGTTAACAGCCAACAGGTAATAGCATTATACATATTCAAATATGAAATATGATAACTTGAATTCATTTTTTCAAATAAAAATATAAAACATTTAATTTTTTGTTCGATATTGGTATATATATTTAATATTGAGCAAAATACATCATTCAGATATAAATGTATAATACGCATTACGTCCCTTATACCTACATAGTACATAGTAAAATCACAGATATATGTGGTAGAATGTTCAATGTAGGCGAAAATAGAGAATAGGTATATGTATATGCTTATATACTATGATGATATACAGATATAAAATTCATGACGTGTGAGATTGATTACAATTGTTTTTAACTATTTAACTCATACGAAAATCCGTCTATCGTAGATATAGAATAAGTAAACGGAGTCACGGACGATTTGCAATTATAATTCGACGGGTAACGGATTACAAAGGTCGCGGGATAAATGTTTAATATTTTATGTGCAAGCAGTACAATAATATTGTAATAGCATTATATCCATTGTATAATACAATGGTGACTGGGAAAACGTCCGAAATAAACGACGGCGAGGCGATATGCTACAAACCGAAAAGTTCCAAACAAAATAAAAAGCAAAAATAGCTTAATAAATAATTGACTGTTGACGAAAGTCCTGTCCGTTTGTATCAATTATACAACGTTTTCTACACGACGTCATCACTCTATAATTCACCTACATACGGGAAAACATAAAGAGGCGAGAACTTGTGGCCCCATTGGCTCTTTTACCCACACCAATATTGGTGTCAAATTAATACAATTGAAAAACATACACGTCAAAATTGAAAATAGATCATTAATGTAATATATAAAATAAAAATACTTCTTAAGTAGTTTATTTATTTAAATAAAAACACAGGATAATTAATGATGACATGTCCACATGGGATACGGTATGACACATTATAATATATACATATAGAGAGAGAATATATTATGATGTATATTGCACTGATGCACCGACCTACTACAAAACAACACAAATATTGTACTGCAGATTATCGTTACGATACACCATAAATTATAATAGGTACATAAACTTATTATTAGCGTACAGTTTGATCAAAATATCGTATACCTAATTCATCAATTATTATAAGTATAGTTATTACATAATATTATTATTTAGTTTAGGTATAACTGTATAAGTAATTGTTTAAAATCATCAATACTATAATGTATAATTCACATTCATTTATGATTCAATCCTAATATGAAGTCCTTAATAACTTAAATTACATTCGGGCGGCAATCAGTGTCTGAAAATGATCTACAGTTAACTACGGATGTGAAAACATTTAAAATCTAAAATAATTTATAGTTTAATTCCTAAGTACAATAATTTATAATTAAACTAGCTTATAATATAAGACACACAATACCTACATCATACGGTCAATAATAGGTACGATAAATAAATAAATCGTATAAGCCAGCTCGCACATAAACGGTGCTCGAATTACTTCGATTAAGCGATACAAACAGCGCAGGAGAGAAGCGTATCTCAATACTCTGTTAGTTCGTCAAGCGAATGCATAAAATATTTAAATCGAGCGATATAATATGGACGCATATACTTGTCACCGTGATATATCGAACATTACCCCTTAAAAACGTCTCTTTGTACACACCATATGTCTTCATCGTGTTTTTATAATAATGTACCGATGAAACTTTTTGAATAATGTCATAATATTACATCCCATGAATGTCTTTACAGGGTTACGGAGTGGTGGGCAACGATGTGTCTGCCGAGAGAATGGACTTGTTTCGGGGCCTAGACGGAGCCGAGACCGCAGACACGCTGCAGCAAGTGGCCGCGTCCTCGGACGCCGTGATCACCATGTTGCCGGCGAGCAAGCACGTGCTTTCGGCGTACGAGAAATTACTAGAGTGAGGATTGACTTTAATATAGAATAATATACTGTATTCCGGGCTCAGAATGAGTTTAATAGAGCCCAGTGGGCAATACATCGGTGTATTACCGATTATTGGACCACGGATTCCGATGTGTCAAAAATTTAAAAAAGAACAAAATTAGGTTCGAATAATAACTGCTAAAAAATAAATTACAGTGTACATACAAAAATACAGAAAAACTCCCTGCTATATAAAATGTCTCGAGTACCTGTAATAGATGCATGTTACATGATAAATAATTATTACACACAAACAACAATACAGATATGGGCAGTGAAGGTCGAAGGTGTATCAGCCACTATTTCTAAGAATATTTATAATTTATTTATGAATCTAAGTAAATAAATAATATATTTTTCTATTAGAAGTACTCGGTAAATTGAACTAATTTTTGCAAAAAACGCCACATATTACATTAGCTATCATAATAAATTATTATTGCTAACTATTAAAAGTCCATACCTCGTACAGTCGTACCGTAGAATAAAGTGAACTTCTAAGTAAAGTTCGAAGTATAAATATGTAAATTAAAATTAGTCTAATTATTTAAAACATTACATTTTGCATAAAGTAAAATATGACGAAGGGGTAAAACGTTTCAAGCACCAATACAATTAATATTTTTTTATCTTATTACAATAAAATGTTAAATGACTAAAATTGTAATGAAATATCTTAATTTTTCTCTCCAACATCCAGCCACAACAAAATATAATTTTCAAACGCTCATAAAAATGTGTAATGTGGCTTTGAGTAAAACTTTTTTTTTAATTCTTGTTAGAAAAATATATGAAAAACCTTGTACTTATTTTTAACTTTTTGAACTGAGAAATAAAAATATTATCAACATGAATAAAAAAGTGAACATTTTCAATATTAATACTCAATAATTGTTTCATAAAAAGCGCTCTCATACACAAAAAAACAAATATCGTTGTAAATCCAATGTATTCATTGATCCACTCAGAATCTTATACAAAACGAAAGTTGCATTTTTATATTGATTGATATACGGCAAATAATATAGTGGGTTTTTATCAAATGTTTATTTTCCACAAGAAAACAGTGAAAAAAATCCTAAAAAGTGGTATTGATTATAAATGCTCTAAAAAAAAAATATACATACTTAAAAAACCTCTGGAAAACAACTTTTAAGCTAAATAGTTTACTTTATATATACTTTGATGTATGAATCAAATTTTGTAATTATAGAAAAAAGTTTAGAGCACTCGGATAAAACGGAAATTACATTAAAATTCACTCAACATGAAACATTATTATAACACCAATTATATAGCCGATGTCAACAAAACATAAAATTATAAAGTAATTTAAAAAATATTATTATTAATAATTATTAACTATATATTAGGTAGGACATATGAGGGGCACATGGCTTATAGAAAGTAAAGTTGCATTGGGCAATAAATCAAAAAGTTATACGATTTTTGGAATAAAAATGTTTTCATTCAATATTACACACAATAACTTATTTTCGTACATAACTATTCAGTAGTATTTACCACTAAACAAGTTTCTACACTTTTCTCCAAAAAAAATAATAAATTTTGCCCAATAAAAATTACATTTTGATTGTACTTGCATCGTACTATAGCCTTATACGGTGAAGACCGCTGCAATAACTTAAATAAGTTTAATATGAGTGATGGCAGATACCAGTGTCACGGGATATGAATACCTCTAAATTGTTTGAACATATTTTAGATCGGTACGAAACATTAGCTTTGTTTGAATTTAAAAAAAAATTGAAAAAATGTTGATAAAATAAAATTTTTCACGAGAAACCATCTATGCTATAATTTAATATTTAATATAACACCAAATAGATAAATAAAAAAATCGAAATCAAATAAATTAAAGAAGATTGAACATCTCGATCCTATTTTTATATTTTTTATTCTTATTGAATAAATAACACTACAATCTGTAACTTTAGTAATACCTATGTCCTATATTATGATAGAATAAGTAATACAAATTCACAGTTAATAATGAGAAGGGGTGCAAATGCCAAATACAACGGATGTTAACTTAAGATTTAACAAAAAAACATTATAAACCTGCCTATTATAAAAAGAATTTACTCGTATACATTTTAATGTTATAAAAAATATTTCTTTTTTTTAGTAGTTTTTTTTTTATATTAGGTCTTCGAAACCGGAACAGTTATTTGTGGACTGTAGTACAATCAGTCCAGAGAGTTCTAAAAAAGTTTCAAACATGGCCGAGCAGAAGGGTTGTAAATTTTTAGGAGCACCTGTGTCAGGAGGTATTTATATTTACATTATTAAGTGTATATTGTATTATAGTGCAGCCCATTTACAAAAAATTTTAAATCATAAAATAATTATTTATGATCTTTTGGCAAAATATTGATCCTCTACTAATAATTAGTCATTTACTCCATTGATGGGCTAAGTTCTCATTTTTAGCCAATAGGTTAGGTTAGTTAAGAACTAATTATAGTAAATAGAGAATTATTTTAACCTAAAACCCCGCAGTAGGACATTTTGAGTCGCCGTCAGGGGTTAGGTACCTATAGATAAAGTAAGCAATGTTCCATCCAGCGATGTCCAAGGTCATAATTTTACGGGTGTTGCCCAATTGCGGCCCAAAGTAACCTTTTTACCTTTTCACCTATCCCAATTGCGGCCCGTACACATTAAGTAGGAAACTACCTATACAGTGGTTATCAAAACTAAATAAATATCCCGATTGCGCCGGGTACGTACTTTGAGATTCCCAAGATCACCAATATTCGATGAGGTAATTTCCAGTCTATTAAAGATAAAAAATTTAGATAAAATGTAAGACTAAATATCTACTATTTACAGTCTTGTTAGAATTACTTGTATATTTACTCATATATTTATGATAATTATCATAAACGAGACATTATATTTGAGTTGCATATACAAATATGTCTAATACAAAATGCAACAAGGGTCGAGTCATAGTACAAATTTTTTCCAAAAAAAAAATATTTATTGATACAATATACTGCACTGAGTTACCGCAGGGGCCACGGCCGCCCCATAAATAGATCAATATTTGGCCGCCCGGGGCAAATGTCCCCATTGCAGATTGCTCCCCCTAAATACGGCCCTGGCGAAATCCAATAAATCAATGTTATCACAGTCATTTATGATCGTAATTTTGGCGCAGGAGTGGTGGGTGCACAGAACGGCACTCTGACATTCATGGTGGGCGGGGACGAGAGCACGCTGACGGCGGCCGAACACCTACTCGGCTCCATGGGGTCCCGGTGGGTGTACTGCGGACCGGCCGGTTCGGGGCTGGTCGCCAAGTTATGCAACAACATGATACTCGGTATGACCATGGCTGCGGTGGCTGAGGCTATGAACCTGGGCATTAAGTACGTCTCTACCGTTTTCATACGTGATTTATTTTTAGATTATTAATTATAACAAGACTGATAGTCCACGGTATATGTACTCTGGTATACGCGTCTTGGGTATACTTACATATGGTGCAGTATTGAAGTGCAAAAAGTGGGGCACGTTGATGATCTAGTATTCTAGTTGGTGCAGAGGCTTATAATTTAATATACATATATATACAGGTCAATGAGTAATACGACTGTAATAGTTTAATACATTTACTGTAAATAAGGGGTTTATTGGGTCGGGGTGGATGATGAATGTATGGCTTCGTATTTTGTCGTAATATGTATTTCAGATAATTTCGCTGTTTCTCGACGAATATTATACAGCCATATAGGCACCGTTTATATAATATTATTACATCCTCTCAGTAAAAGCGATTATGGACAGAATTCATATTATAGGTATTATAATAATTAATAGATTATTACATAATACAGCGAACTCTATATTATAGTGGCTTTATGCGTAGCCCGGCGTAAGTGTATTATGCATTTATGCGGGATATAGATGGAATGGCGCAAAATGTTTAAAAATAATATGATTTACTAAATATTATTATTATTAGGTGGGTATATTATATAATCGAATTTTATACTTTTGTAGCTACTGACTAAAACAACACTGATGCGTGACGTACTAGCAATTAAACAGTTTAGAAACGAAAATGTATTTCCACACAAGACTTATTGAAATTCAACTCGATATGTATCTTTATAGATATAAATTATATTATATATTATTATTAATATATTGTGCACCTACATATATTACATAGGTACTGATTGGAGGTGTTCGCACATATCATTAAATCAGTATTTATTTGGAATACGTAGGTACACTTTTTAAGTTCATATTGACATCTTATATTCTAAAGAGGTATAATTATGTAATTGCATAGAGTGATTTTTTTTTATCACTGATCCAGAAAATAACGTTTTATTCAAGAATTATTTCAACGTTCTAGTTGAAATGTACATATAAGTTACATTTATAGGTTTATGCTCTTATAGTAGGTAGGAGTAAGTAGTGGCCAGGGAGAGATAGGTCCCTGCTGTATTATAATATTACATGCGACATTTTTTTTATATTTCACTAACATTATCACCCTTAAATAAAACAGCGTCTGAACAAGATTATGAAATATTATATTAAGGGTTTCACGATGAAAAAAATCAAGAAATCACTCCACATTGGACCAACTAATTGTGTATGTGTTGGTATAGTTAATTATTTATATGTTCTTAAAGTTTAGACGAGCAAAATGTGCCTAGGCACCACGCAGTGCAGATGCCCTAAGACCTTATACCTTTCCACTCCACTTACCCAAACTTTAAACGACTGTTTAATAAGTAATTAAATTGGTTCGATAATTAATAAATAATACTTCAATGTACGAAATTTTTAGAAAAATATTCTGATTTAGGGTTGAATAATAACTAAGAAATCTTTAAATCCAAATATGTAGGTACCTGTCTATATAAACTACTCGTGGATAATCATTAGATCGTACCTATGCAATACCAAAAATATTTGTGCATTTATATTAAAATATGTGAAAAAATTATATAAGTAAGTACCTCCTATGTGTGGGTAGGTATTTTATTGCAATTTAACAACATTTAAAAAAAAATTGAAGAAGTGTACAAACTTGTGTAACAATGTGAATAGGTAGGTACTTAATAAAAAATTATTTATTGGAGTTGCCAGTACTCAGTTATAGGTGCCTACCTGATTCAAATGTTTAATATTTACTTAAATTTGCTCGATAATTAATATTATATTATTTATATTATATAATTTATTTTTAAGAAATACCGAAAAAAATTGTTATTAAATAGGCATGGGCCAAGAGCACTTATAGTACTTATAGGTATACTTCAAAAGTTCAATAAGACAATATTGAAATAAACTTATCACAAAATAGGTATAATAACTAGGGTACTTATACTTAGAGTACCTACTAAAAAGACGAAGAAAATTCATCAGAGTTTAATTATTTATTTATTTATTATTAGTTAATTATTAACGTTCAATACTGAAAATCCCCTTTTTTTAGGTAGGTACCACACTACCATTGAGACCACCAAACATATTGAGTGCACTTATAAACGCTGTTGTCATAATTTACAAAATTATTTTTTAATTTTATAATTCAAAAAAAAAACATGAATAACCAAAAGGGTCCACACCCCTGTCAGGGGTTCATTTTTCCAGTTTATTTAGACTTATTTTAACTTTTAAGTCATCAATTATTATGCCCACGCATCATAATAATATTATTTATCACATTATATTGTACGCACAACGCAGTAACACGTAGTATTTTATTATTAATTTCGATTTCATCAATACCAATCATACTATTAAAAATTCACTTACCGGACCATTTTCTTCCAGGCTAGGCATGGAACCTAAGGTTCTGGCATCCGTCATCAATACGAGCACAGGACGGTGTTGGGCATCCGAAATCAACAATCCCGTGCCCGGAGCCATCGACAAAGACATTCCCAGCAACAACGATTATCTGGTACGAATCACCAGCAAATCTTATATCATTCGAATTCTTTGCGAAAACCTCTTTTTTTGAATTTGATCTTTTGATATTTTTCATCAGACCAAAAACACGAAACTCAACGAAATTGTTCACCCTGCAGGCCAAATACATAGTATTATTTTTCCCTCTCGCGATTATATTTCTTTACATAATAACCCAATTCGCGTATACAAACTATACAGATCAGCAGTTCAGGTCAGTCCTGTCTCCGTGACTCAAAAGTCAGTGATAGCCTTAACATTAAGTAGGCAATGCCGGGTAGGTAATAGGTATAGGTATATACCGTAGGTAGGCACCGATGTATTGTACCTATTAATTATTATATGGTTGTAGCTTTTATAACACGACCGGGCAAAAATTTCGATTCAGTTTTTTTTTTACAAACTGTGCAGTCGTGAGTATCTGTACTATACAATTTACCGGTTAAATTACGGTTTTTTTTAATTTCGAACACCGTAACCGTCAGCTTGAAAGTGGAAAAAAACTTAACCCAAACATTCTACCGGTACTTCAGAGCCGTCGTCATTGCATCGGGTACAATTACCTAAAATTTAAATATCTCAACTCTCAAGTCTATACCTACTACAGAAGTCAGAAATACTCTAACATCATGTTCAAAATGCACATTTATAACCTGCTACCTATAGGTAATAGTTAGGTACTGCAGATTATATTTAAGTATGTCATTTTTCTTTTTACGTGTTTTGACAAATGTAACTTTTTAATCATAACATTAGGTCATTTTTCACAAAATTTTAAATAATTTCTAGAAAATACAAAAAATGTTGGAATGTAGGTAGGTATACATATAGTGGCCGATGGTCGCATAAGAACAAACCCCGAACGTGAGCATACAGTGATAGATATTGGTTTCTCATAGGTAGGTATCTCAAATATATATAGACTGATGTCTGATATCCATACCCTCCCCCTGAATATGTAATTAGGTAACAAGAGGGTATGTACTTAAAATTATTTTTATTAAGTTCAATACACAAAGTAAATGGTCAATAGATGCCACTGATTATAATAATATACTAACGCTCTTAGACCGCCGTTCTCATATCTAAAAATAATTTAAGAGACGATGACAAAATTTCTAATTTACCTGCCTAGTTTTTCTTCGTTAACTTGACTACACGGCCGATCAGCCAGTCACGTACGTGTAAATAAATCTACAAGCACACACATGCAACTCCGTTAACAATTGTTAAATTTTGAGTGTTTCATTTATCAATTTGCATCACAAATCCTATCAACCTATTCGAAACATAAATATTTAAAATGCATTTTTTTAATTTAAATTTTAAATATCATTACTTTTTTACTTTTTAATTTTAACTTTAATAAATACATTTTTTACAGCAATAAATTTCAAGCCTTAATGATTAATATGGTACCTAATCAAAATTGGAGCTTCGTCAAAAAAACTATAGCATAAAAAATACAAGTATTCCAATCAAAAATCTTATTCATAACAAACTCTCCTCTTAAATATTTCAAATCATACCATTCAAACTGATCTGCACGTCCATATAGTCACTAAAATAGCCAAATTACATATTCAGAAGCCTCCTGCAAAATTGTACAACCCCCAACACCCCACGATCAAAATCTTCTAAGCAACTTTATTCCTGAAAATTCTCTCAGAGAGCTCAAAAAATAATTAAATTATTATTAGTAATAACAATCATAACCCAGCATTATTAAAATTTCCCATACCAACAAGCCCTTATATCATAAATTAGAGATAGGTACCTTCATTTCAAAGGTGAGATAAGTAACCTACCCTCTAATTCAGGGGCGTAATTGAGGTGAACCACAGTGACGTCTATGCCCCATGGTATAAAAATAAACACCGTCATAACTTTCTTAAAAGTCATATCAAAAAATGTATTAAATGTGAAACATTTAAAGTTGTTTTAAAATGGTAACTGACCAACATGATCGTCTAACACTAATTTAAGTTAGGTATTAATTAGAATATAAAATATAAATATAAATATCTGTATAGAATGGTTTCAAAGCCGATTTGCTGCTGAAAGACATGAGATTGGGAGAGTCGCTTGCGAAGGAGACACACACGCAGACGCCCTTAACGCGCCTTACTGTGGACGTGTACGCACGTATATCGCAGATGGGATGGGGTGACAAGGATTTTTCAATCGCCTACAAATACTTCAAGGAACAGCAATCATGATCCATTCCTGGAGACTTCAAAGTTTAGAGTATAAAATTATAAGAATACATAATAATATATCACATGTTGATATATTATATTGTTAACATACGTAAATACACGTAACATTGATTTATTTGTTTTTCTTTAATATATATATAAATATATATATATATTTTTTTTTTGTACATACATGATACATATTACAAATAAAAACATAATTACGACCTACTAGTTAAAATGTTTGTTCACAATTGTACATAAAAAAAAACATACACAAAGAAGAAAATAAAATGCAAAAGTTGTCACGTTCCAATATATTTACATAATTGTGGAAGAGCTTGAACAGTATAAAAAAATAAATAATAGTAATAAATGATGTTAAGTATTGATACAAAAAAAATATATATTATTACAGTTGCAAATGGAATGTGCAACTGGTAATAAACAAGACATTTGTGTTCCTTGTATTATTATTAAATATAAGAAATTACATAATCTAATATTAATTCAACAAAAGTACGAGTAGTTCACCAAAATTGAGGTTCACAGTATGTTTAGTCTTCAGAAATTATAGGGTAAAAAAAAAATTGTATAATGTTTCGGGTTTACAATGTTTTAAATATGCACATTGTAGAATACACATTTTTAAAATTCCTAATTAATAAATTATTATATACTGTTGTTTTTTTATTTTAAAAAAAGTTTTCAATAACACCACAACTGTGCTCTACTAAGCTTTATAGCAGCCTCGTACTCAAGAACATTGAGTATTGCTCAAACTTACCAATTGGTTGTTAAAATAAATTATAAATAATTATATAATAACACCAACTAATCATAAGTGGATACCTATTTTTTTTTTTTTTTTTGTCATTATTATTAATTAATTACTTTTAATCCTCTTCTCACTAATCTGTGCACCTGTTTAAGTCTCTTATCTGAAACAATATAAATGAAAATTTAGTTTTTGCAACGGTTAATGCGAAATAAAATATTATTTCAAACATGATATTTTATGTTGTCTGATCAGCCTGTTGGTCACAGCAATAAACATATTTAACACAAGGCATATAATAATTAAACTGTTTTTTGGTGTTATAAATTTATTTTCTTATTTACAGAGCAGACATTATTCAAACTGAATCTTACATGGTGAGAACATTTCTACAATATTTTATTTTATTATTAATGAGCTAAACAAATTTTCAATATTAAACATGTGTTACCCACAAAAGATTAAATTTGTTTTTATTCAATGAGTATTTTAATTACAAATAGTATTATAAAAACTAACTTAAGTTGATGATTAATATTTCATTAAGAAAACATCAGTTATATTGAAAGATATTCAAATTTGATATTTCTATTATGAACAGTTCAAACACATTAATTTGAGACATTGAATTAATTTAACAAACATAGGATCACAAATAAACAATAATTGCAATATTTCACAGGTTTACCTAAAAATAAAATTATTGAAACTATTGTAAAATTAATTTAACACAGACTCAAAATAATTAAGAACTAATCATACATTTCTGTATAATCCATTTAAAATCCAACCAACTAAACAATCAATTTCTAGTAAATTACAATTTAATTTTAAACATATAATCAAGGTTTGACTTTAACTAATTAAAAAGTTAAAATTAAGTTACTTTAACTAAATTACATAACAAGTTAAATTATTTTCCATGATATGCAGCTACTAATCAGATAATTAATTTTAAAGTCACGTTAAGTGAATTTGTTCCCTGCTCCATAGGCTTAAAAAATATTTTGTTTTATACAAATCATTGTTTTTCTTGAAAAAAATAAAAATAAATGGAACCAAAATAATATTTATAATGTTACAAGTAAATATTGTAGATACTAAATTGTTAACTGTCAGTGTTGAATGCACTATATCTGAATTTCAGTAAACATAAATAACATAATAATATAACATATATAAAAGCAACTTCAAATACATTTCCATAGAAAATGACTGTCTAGCCCAAATCAATTAATTTCAAGTCTCTCAAGTCTCAAGAATACCATTAACAGATAACCTAGTTTTGATGTTTAAAAAAACATTGGCACCTCGGATCTCTTTAAAAATTAGTTTACCAAAAATTAATACTTTCTGTTAGTAGGGCTCTATTATTGGATGGCATTTCTGGAAACTGTCTATACTTTTATCAACTGTGCTTATTGTACTTTGGTATAAATTGTAAATATGAAGTTAAAAAAAAATTAATTGATTATTAACCAAGTTTAACTTTTTCCTATTTTTTCTATTTAACTAATAATTTTTACAATCTTATAATTTTCATATCAGAAACCATGAACTATTAAAGAGATGGAAAATTACTTAACTTACCTAGCCTTATATGAATACATTATTTAGTTATTTATTATCAGTATCTAAACAAAAATGAATATTAATATCAATAAAACACCATTTTAATAATTTATATTTATATCATTTGTATTTAACAATATATCATGAGATTAATATGGGTAAATCATTATCCTGTTACACATTAGAAGTAATTAAAATTAAATTTTCCAAGTAAGCATCAATTTCCAATTAAGTTGTAAAATCAATACTTTCACAATTACTTGAGTTTTAATATAAAAATAAACACTATTAAAATAAATTTAAAACACTTGAGGTAAACTGTAAGGTCAAGAATGCTATCATACATCAAGAGTAAATTAAATTATCAAACATAGTTGTTAGTCAAAATTTAACACAATTATGAACTGGTAAAATATTAAGCTAAGTTTAAATGGGTTGTAAGAGTATAATTTACAGATATTGACATTTAAAATAGATTATTGTTTTCAAGTTAAAAATAAATCAAATAAATAAGAACATTTTATTAAAAAATAATGGTAACAGCATATAATTTGATTTCTATTTAATATAACACTCGGAATGTTAATGTGATTTGATTAAAAAATGTACAAATTATATATTATTCAATTTCCATAAATAAAAATAACTAAATTAATTTTAAAAACACCCAAAACTTGAATTTTTTTTATTAAAAATAAAAATATACTTAAATTATTAGTCAACCTAAGTAAAATATATATAACAAAAATTAAAAATAATAGGTTGTAGAAACTATGGCTATCACATTACACATTCACCTCGGTCTTTATAATTTAAAATTATATTTGGTTTGTTCTATTTTAACTTTAAAATTAATCAAATAAAAAAAATAACTAATACGATTTTAAGCAAGGTAAATTGTGTGTTTTTACTTATTAAAGTTCTATGTACTTTAATGCTTAAACTGTAAAATACTGTTTAGTTTCAAAAATCACTATTTATAATTTGAATCAGAATCTTATCATTTGTTAATTAATAAGTGATCACAATACAAATTTAATTCAATTTTATGTGTCATTTAATTTTTTTTTTTAATCAAATGATTATTTCAAATCTAGTTCATTGATCAGAATAAATTTATTAAATTACTGAAATTAGTAATATGTGCAGTTTTTGTTTGAATGCAGAATTTATTAACAATGTGTTTTTACAAATAGATATTCATAACTGAAATTTTGATACACTAAAAAGTAAATAATATGCATTATTTTGACTACAAATTATAAAAGTTATATAATAATTATAAAATGTATTTGAACTTTATTAAAACTATTTATCACAAACATTTAGTAAAATTATAATAAAGATTCGGGAAGATAGGAAATTTGAAATATAAATTAATTAACTAATAGTATTTTTTTAAGAAATTACCTAAGTTTATTTTTTTAGTAATAATTATCTTTTATTCGTAAGATTACCTTATTTATGTTAATATCTTGAATTTGCTATGAGCTGGAAAAAGGAGGTATCGGTAAGTCTGCTAGTAGTGAAGCAGGATCCAAAATATTGGCCATGTGTGATTGTGACAATCTTTCAAGCGATCTGACATCCATGTCAACAGCTTCCAATGCTCTTTCTAATTCTTCAGTTTCTTCGCGAGAAGGTACATACTGTCCATTTTTATCAACTTAAGAAAGAAAAAATTACGTATAATGATAAAAATCAGCATAATTAGTTGCACATTTATATTTTATAAACACTTACCAGTAAAGAGATCATTGAATGCATCTACAGGTATTTGACTGAACACGCTTGTAATATCATCATGATCATCCAATAGCCGTGATGCATGACTTGCTAAATCAGCCGCATCTAAGCCAGCAAGTACTTCATCACCAACTTCTACTTCATGTGTAATAATATTATTACCAACTATTAAAAATTATTATTTTATTATTTTATAAGATTTTGAAAATGTGTTAATCATAAAGCAAGATAGAATGGACTGTAAGTGAGCATCATATCACTGGTTTGATTATCGCTCAGAAGAGATATAATACATTTAATAGGAAATGTTGATTAAAACCATAAAGCTCTACCTTTAAACATAAATATTGTTTGTTTGATGGATATGTATAAATACAAGGCCAACACTTAATATTTTAAGCTGGCTTATTTTTTAGTCACAAACTAAAATGAGTCTGGCTAATCATTTCCAGTCTATTCTATCTTAGTAGGTAGTTTAAATTAATCTTTACCAGGATGTAAATAAATATCAGGATTGGCCACAGATGAGTAAAGTGATGTAACATCACAACTGATATTTTGAGGCAGATCGTTAGTACATGTAATTGGCTCAATAGTATTAGGTTCGATTGTCTCCGTATATGATGGAGGCTCAAGCGGGAATTTAGGCAGTTGCTTTTTCTTTTTATTACGCTTTGACAGCTTGTTAAATGGAGTATTCTTTGGCCTTTTACGAGGTTTAGACTTGATAGCAGGTACTTCCTCAGTCTAAAATTATTTTTAATAACATTTGATGTAATTTAAATAAATTGAATTGTGATTATTGCTATTTCCAACTCACTGGAATTATTGTCGGAATTATTGTGTCTTTAGAGTACAAATGGTCAAAGCACAAAGACTGTACATCACGAATATTAAACACAGCATTGGTACACGGTCCTTGATTAGTTCGTGCAGAACAGTGTTCAAAAAGGAGTTGGTCAACATTTCGTAAAATATGTCTAAAACAATGACGAGTGCATGGTATAGCAGGATAGTGGCATCTTTCCAAACAACATTTTTGCTGTACCAAAGACACACCACCAATACTGAAAAAGAAAAACCAAAATCAATTATTTCGTTGAAAATCTATAAATATTTTTATATTAATTTGTCGAAATAATAATTGACAATGTATTTACATATATTTCTAATAAAATAAAAACAATTTTAATTTAATGATTATTATTAACCTTTTAAATTTAGGTTTAAAATCAGACTCTTGGCATACTATTTGATTGATACAAATAGGATCATGTCGTATAGCGCTTGTCATTGCTAATACTAAATCAGGAGATGGTGAGTTATCAGGAAGGTTAGACATTTGATGAAACCTTCGCCGAAGTACTGATCGCAAGTTTTTCACTTTAGCATCTCGATCTAAAGGTTCAATTTGATCGGAAGGTAACCAAAATTTTTGATACGGTGCATCCTCTAACTCTAAATTTAATGGATCATCAGTGTCAGACGATACATCAGATGATGCTAAATCTACAAAAAAAACAATTTTTAATAAATTAAACATAATAAATATACAATCAATATATTATTAAATAATTTATTTACCTAAAGGATATAAGTTTTCCCTCAATTTAGCTTCTTTTTCACATTCTTTTAGTATCCTCTGCAATGTTTCATGTCTGGTTCCACAATCTTTTTGCCAATTACTTAACTTAGCATGATTTCGTTTAGGCGGAATAGTAATTATACTGCAGCTGAGCTGGTTTTTGTCATTTTCAATCAGAGGGTCTATTTTATCAGGTTTTTTATTTCCACCAGACACACTTTTCTCAGCCTTAATTTTATTTCGTTTTTTGGCTTTTGTCTTTTTTGGTGACGATTCAAATACAGTGGACAAACGATCATCAACTTTTTCTGGGACTTCAACAGGAGGAGGTGTTGGAGATGTAGTTTTGTACAATAATTCTTTGAACTTTAGAACATCATCTTTGATATTTGGTCTATTCACCACAGGATCAATAGCTGAGTTATTCTTTACTGATTCAACTGGCTTAATAACTTGATTTTTAGTTTTAACATTAATTTTAGGCAACTTAAGCACAGGTTGCCTAACTTTTGCTGGAGTAATAAACCGGTTTTTTAAAACAGTTTCAATTTTTTCTTTTTTACACCCCTTGCGATCTTTTTTCGATGAGCGTCCAGACAATTGGACATGTCCATTACACTTGACTCCGCCATCAAATGTACCCATTGAAAACATGTCTCGGGAAAATACATTCTGCATCGCTTTAACTGTTTAGTTATAATATTGGTTACCACATTCTGCAACCTGTAAATCAACGATAATAAAATTAATATTAATAATCTTTAATCGACTTCATTGTAATGAGTGTGATACAAGAATATAGACGTTTGAAATGTGCTACCCAAAATAGTGTCGATAACTGTCGAATACTCGGGATCACGACACAAATTCATCGATAGTAGTATTTGGTCAAGTCAATCCAAAAATCACAAAACAATGAATATTTTTTTTACTCACCAATTCTGTGGTCACAATTGAACGCGGTCTCCGGTGAATGCAAACTTCCTCCACTGAGCACTACAACAATGACAATGACCACGAAGTCGATGACAGCAATAACAACGACGAAGACGAATGCTGTTGGTACGATTCGGTGTTGGTGAGTCGCGAACAGTGCACGGACATCGGTCGACACGCGAAACGTTAGGCGTCCAGGCGTAATCCGGAGCTCCGATGGTCGGGAGAAAATAATCGAAAAATAATAACGAAATTCACAAAAAATATTTTTACTGACTAACGATAGTACTGTGTACACTTTTATTATATATATATATATACACCTATATATATAATAATAAAATATAATAACCGTATAAATGTGTATGTATGTGTGTGTATAACGAGTAATTTATTATTATTACTTTTTTATTTTTATTTTTTTACTATCAATAATCAAAACTCTGATATCGACAAACGTAAACAAAGCACGTTATCAGCGAAGCGTACGAAAAAATATGAACGGCTGTCCGCGGTATTTGACCAATGCGCCGGCGTCGATCCACCGGACGACGGTCCTCCACCGACGGTAACGGCGGTTACGGTAAGCGCTGCGCATCGGCACGCAACGGTCGAAGCGCACCGATAAGTTGGCGGCACTGGTGTGTCAAAGACGAAGACGCGGGTAACTTTACTGATCACCCGTCACCAAACCACAGACTATTTCACTATTTCTAAATAGGTGCTGTAAATTAAAAATTTTCAGTATTCTGTACTGTTAATTTTTCAGTTTCAGTCTATAACCAAACTATAGTATAACTGTTAAAGTTTTGAACCACTCAACATCACCATTCACGATTACACGAATAATTTAAATTAGGCATAATATTTAATTTGCTGTGTGCGTAATACTATGCTGTTATTACGTACTGTGTTCACACTTTCACATTAAGTTCACAAGACAAACCGCGATGTACAAAATATAGTGTCCTACTCTATCAGCTCCATGTCTACATCGTCACACAAACAATAACATTTACACTCACGGCTTGCCTTAAAAATCAGAAATTGTGGTGTGTCCACACTCGATGGTTTTTGTGTAGTGTGTTTAGTGTTACTGTATTTTATACTTCTGTACAAATCCTGTTATATTCCAGTATTCCACTATTGCCGTGTTCCGAATTTTTTTGTAATTCACCAAATTAAACAATATTGATTGTTCATAAACCATGGTGATACAGTATCCAGGAAATAATTTTACCATCTTATTAAGTACCCACCTGTAACAAAATATTGAAAAGGAATGTATCAAACCTACAACAGATAATTCGGTTTTGTCAATTTTTTTGCTTGCACAAGTTTTTACATTGGGTAGTAAACAGGGAGTAGTGAAAAATCTGAGAAAAATACGTTTGAGGGGGCCTAGGCTCTAGCCCCCTTCCTGGACCGTCCCTGAGTAGTAAGTTAAATAAATAGATACCTATCAGGTTATGAGAATATGAGCTCAGTAACATTACCAAATTAGTTCATATTTTATGATTATTATATGTATACAAACGTATAAAATTTAATTTCCACTGTGTTTATCATATTATTCATATGTAGGTGCAAAGTATTCACTTTGCGTCAAATAGTTATGCAATATGCATAAACTTCCGGTATACCGCAAGTAGATTGACTTCATATTACTGTATTATGCTGGAATCCACTAAGAATGATTTTTGTTTTGTTTGTTTTTAAACAATTTTGATTGTCTAGTCTGTGTTGAAAAAGACTGGTCTTTACTTTGATTTGTTTTCCTGTCATGGGTGACATTAATACCTTATATTTTCTTAATTTATTTAAATAAAACGATTTCACTAATCTTAATAATTACCACATAGCCCAGCAATCAAATACATTCAACTAGTTAGTATATTATGGTAATGTGTTTTCAAGTTAACCACTTGGTTTAAGTTCAAAATACTTTTGGGAAGTGTTTTTTTTTTAATATTTTGAATATTACCCAAAACTGTATTAGGTACCTCAGAGAGTTGTGACTCGTAAACTGGGTATAGTGGATTCCCTATTACAATTTTTTGTTGTGGGATAAAAATATTTTATATTACCTACATTATTTACCAAAATAGAGATTGAAAAATTATTGTCACTTCTATGCCATTTGTTGACATTTCATATTTTTTACTATATTTTTGTAATCTATGATTGTTTTATTCACGAGTCGAGAAATACAGCTTAAAAATATAATAATTATTCTTATCAAATTTACACACTGTAATTGTAATTCAAGGTAAGCCAAATTTTTTATTTTAAATGATTGAAATTGGATATTAAATTATCATTTAACATTAACATATTTTCAACATTCACCAATTTCAAACTATTATTTATAGGAATTTAAAATGTATGTAATATGCTTTACCAAAAAGCTTAATAACTAGATTCATTATAAGTTTTACTTATAGCAACTTAAAAAATACATGTATAGTGTATACAACTTTTGTTATAAGCTTTGGAGCTTCAGATGCTTAAAAAAAAACAAAATTATTTTTAAGTTAAAATTGTAAGAAATTTTCCATTTTAATAGTCTTGACAATTGTATACATTGTTCTTACAGAAACATAATATTTAGTTAATTAATTTAGATATGTTGTCGTAATATTATATTATTTTTAGAGACTTAAAATGTTTTTCCATTGTGTATAATATATTAATATATTATATATTAAGAGATATTTATTTTTTTTTTTTATTTTTTACTAGATATTTACAATCTATTCATAGAATAATAAGCAAATTAGATAAGAGTAAAAAAAACATATGAGTAATATGACGGGAGAAGCCACTCATTGATGACACTAGTACACTACCTATTTTGTTTAGTTTATTAGGAGAAATTTGATCTAGGAATCAAGCATTTAGGAGGTCACGACACCAATTACGTTTGAGACGTCTGAAGGGGTTACCCGGGATCGAAGGGACTGCTAGATTTTTTATAAGAGGGTTAGGAATGTTAGGATGATTCAGTAACCTACTGTGAAACCGCTTATAGTAGAGTTTTGCTTCATCTTTGACGGAGTTCATCCTGAGATCTTGCTGAATGGAAAGGTTGGAGACATAAGGAGGAGCATTAAGTAGTTTCCTTAGCGCTAAGTTTTGGAAGGTTTGTATTTTGTTGATGTTTGAAATTTTTGCATTACCCCAGAGTTGTATGCCATATGTCCAGATGGGCTTAATTAGAGATTTGTAAATTAGGAGTTTAGTTTTAATGTGTGTACATTTGTTGTTATTGCAAAGTTTTTAACAGGCGCAGCCGTAGGCTTAAATTTTGTCTTTTAGATCTAAGGTGGGGAGCCCAGGTAAGTCTGCGATCAAGTGTGAGTCCTAGATATTTGACTGTAGAAGAAGTAGGAATTTGAGTGCCATAAATAGATACTTCAGGGCAAGGAGAGAGACGAAGTGTGAATAGACTTGGATTGGTTAATTTTGAACCGCCACTTGGTATACCAGACTTCCATAAGGGTAAGGTGATTCTGAAGATTGTGTGAGGCCATTTCCGGATTAGAATTTATAGATATTATTGCCTTATCGTCTGCATAATCAGCAATTAAAGTGTTTAGTGTAGTAGGCTGATCAGCAGCATAAATATTATAAGGTACAGGGGAGAGTATGCCCCCTTTTGGAACACCGGCTGAAATATTGGATATAGTTGAGTGTGCATTACCGAATCTGATTTGAAAGTGACGGTTGGAAAGGTATGATTTTATGATAAGGTACAAAAAAAAACTAGGTTTTTCCTGATGCCCAATTTGGCTTCCGCTCTGCCCATTCTACTATTCATCAGGTGCATAGAATTGTCGACGCCATCTCCTTCTCACTCGAAAAAACAGTATTGCACCTGCGCCTTTCTAGACGTTTCACAAGCGTTCGATAGGGTATGGCATGATGGTCTTCTTTTTAAATTAAAAAAAATCTTGCACCCTGTTTTTTACCAATAAGGGATATAATATATATATTATGCAATATTAAAATATTATTTAGATTCATCTTTTACTATTTACCCCGTTCTAAATGACTTAAGATACATTGATATATTGACTTAAGAATAACCAGTTATAAAATATAATTAGGAAGATGCTACCCAAGCATTTGTTGTCTCCGTCTTACCAACTTACAACATGGCAAATTTTGGTTCACTAGTTTTGATATTAGAGTGAATTTAAGTATTATCAAACTTTTAAGTAAGGACATTATTACCTATGCTTAAGCGTCTGCGGATTTTTGATATTTTTATTTCAAGCAAGATACAAGTATGTGAAATAACACAAATCAAAAATGCTCATATCTCGCTTAAAAATGAAAATATCCAAAAATCCACTGACCCTTGAGCATAGATTACGTTCTTTCCTAAGACTTTGATAATAGGTAAATTCACTCTTATATCAAAACTAACAGCCCACTATTGAAATTAGTGAACAAAAATGTTCTGTCGTCCGTGTGTAAGACGGAAAAAACAAATGCATAGATAGTCCTTTTAACTCAAATTATCAAAAATAAATACTAATAATTATTAGTACCCACAAAATCAAAAACCGTAATTTATCAACATTAATTGTAGATCTTCACACCCTTTTATCTGTCTTGCTATAGTATATGTAATTTAATCCTGGTACACTAATACAACTACAACATCTAACATTTAAGTTATCAATGTATTCAAAATTATATATTATTATGTAGCTAATAACAAACATTTTTATTTGTTGTAAGTTTATCTTGAAATTATAACCTTAAAATGAGTTTTAATAACTGATAAGAAAAAAATTAAAAAATTAAAGTAATAATTTGTTTTAACATTAAGAAGACATCATCCCCACACTGACTTGTCTCTGTCTTACTTATGTTGAAAAAAACCTCAGGTGTAAACAAAGAAATAAAAAATGATGTTTTTTTATGGTTTTTTTTATTCAACGCATATTCATATTGTTATTGTACATTAAAATACAGGAGCCAGGATCTTAGTAAGCTTTCTTTCTGAAGGAACAACCTGAAATATAAAATAGTTTAGAGTTAAAATATGATAAAAATAATAATTCTACACATTTCAGTAGCATGACAATTAATATAACTTAATTTTAGACAACAGACATGAATAACCATTGCCCAGAAGCAAGAAATCATTCGGAATCTCAATCAATTTTTGCAAAATCAATATTTTTATTTAGAATCAAGTATAATATATTGTACTAATTAGACATATATTACAAATATGTTCAATAAGACCCATTTATCTTTTTGTAGAGTTAATTAAAATAACATTTTTAGTTAAATAGTTGAAAATTGACACACCGAGCGGCAATCTTTTTGTCTCCATTAACCAAATAATTGTACATAATATGATACATTTATTTGGGACTGTCATTAACATCCCCATTAGGTGATTGTCCCCTTTATACTCTATTCAGTTTAAGTCGGGAAAAAATCGGGCAGATCTGCTGTGATTGGCTACAAATCGTTACTAATCATGATTAGGCTAATGGCTAATGTGACACATCTAATCAAAATCGGATGCGTTTCGTAGTACATTTTTCTATAAAAAAAAGATCAGAATATTGTAGGTATTTATGTTTCAGTAACTAACGTTTATATAATATATACAACGAGCAGCCAACTTAAGAATATTGAAAGAAAATCATTACAAACCCGTTGAAAACAATTAGATCTCAAAAAAGTATATAAAATAATATAATAAAACAACAAGCGCCTAGATAAACCTTTAAGGAAATCAGACTGATGGCAAAGTTCCACAGGCCTGTATTGTTAGAAATACAAAGCAATCCACTTAGTACATCTTTACAGCTACTAAGCCAACTCAATAGCTTAAATCACATACAATAGGTGGAGCCACAGTTTAGGATTTAGATGTACACTTACAAATCGCTTGCCAAGTGGCCTTTACTCTACATGCACAGCTTTCAGCAACATACTATTTAGAACGCGGTTAATAAATATGTGACATAACACATGCATAGTAAATGTCACTTTCCAAATAATTTATCGTATCTTAATATGTAATTTACAGGCCATTAGGCCATGGCACCATCCGTTGTACATAATCCAAGATTAATAATGAAAGAAAAGTTTAACATTTTAAGAAAAAGATAGCATATATTTTAGGTCCTATGTAGGAGTGGTTTAATATTTCAATCAATGTTGGCACTAAACAACTTATGGCTGTATAGGGGATCTGTAGGAAACGTTTCAGTATGCCCAAATAAACTCATGTAATAGGAACTAGCTACTACACACAAATATATCAATAAATGTTCTCTCAACAATTAAAATTATGTTCAAGATGATAATATAATACTTCACTTAATATGAACATTACCTTCTGGCTACCTAACATTTTGGTAACCAATGATTATAGGTACATCCAAGTTACCTACCAATATTTCATATTATAAAAAAAATTGAAAAACTTAAAACGCACCTTCAGTTAGTCTAGCTCGTCCTCCAGTGGGCTGACATAAAATTGTGGAACATCCGGTGCATATAACTACGCTTTGAGCGTGACTGAATACAGTTGTAATTTTATAACATCCAGGGCATTTGACATCCATAAAAAAAGAATTTGGGTGTTGGACCAGGCGCTTTAACTTGTGTTTCCTGCGTTCTTCGATAGCAGTAGGATGAAGCAAGTCTTTAGCTAACTATAATAAATAGAGGAAAAGACATATGAATTAAATTCTATAACAAGTGGTGCTCAGTATAATACTTACAGGCATATTGTCTTATTTGAGTTTATTGGAGATAAACGGAAAATCAAGTTTTATCTGAAAAAAAAATTACAAATTAAGTAGTATTAATTTATTTCGATGCTGAAAAAAAATTGAATACGTAGGTAGGTATAAGCATTGTGCATAAATTATACCACTGAATATAGCAAATAGGTAGATCAAATGTAATGAAAATTCAAATTCTATAGCACCAAATGTAAGTATTGTAGGACCGATATGTTTACTATTAATTTTGACACATACAATTCGAAAACCACGAGCACCATAACCTATAGACAGTTCCGTACGAACATGGTTCTGATAAGCTAAATTTTGGTTTGCTAAGTTTGCGCTACCAAGAATTACTCAAAATCACATTCATGGGGAGTTCAACAAACAACGTCCGTTAGCTAGCCGTTTAGGGCTAAGGGCGAGAAAATATATATGAATTTCACTTACCAGTCACCAAAAAATGGGTCTTGAAGCACGTTTTCATGTGTGGACAGACCGAAACGTTAACAGAGAGAGAATGATGGTGAGGACGGAATGTTGCCGACGCCGTAATCATGGAGTAAAAAAACATCGCTCACTCGCACGAGCGTCTGAAAAGAGAAAATTTAATAGCAAGCTGTCGAAAATTATTATAATCACAGAGTGACCACGGTCCATGTTCTATTGATAATATTGACATTGGTGTCTGGCTATACCACGGTCTTTGAATATATACCACAGTTGTAGATAGTATGATTAAATTCAATATTCAAATCACGTCATTACCAAATACCAATTCAAATCAAAAATCAAAAATCGTAAGTCAAAATGATGTTATAGACCTACTTACTGTCATTTTCTTTACTTAGGTATAATATTATGAAAAGCAAAACCACATTCGGTGCTTCGTGACTTTTGTTCTGATTCTTCGAATACTTGAATTATTTAGCGTTTCTTTACCTGTAATAAATGCCATGAATCAAGCATTTATGTAATGTAAATAATTGAATACTTTTTATTAGTTTTTTAAGGTTTAAAATGTCTTAAGCTAAACCTAGTCTGCGCCATATACTTTGCAGCACATATCTGGAGTTAAGGAATATTTTATGCATTCTAAATCAACCCATGCAATTGGATAATATCATACTTTCAGTTTTAGAAGTAAGGCCATTAAGATATAGATATATATACGTATATTCATTTTTTCAGCAATAAGACTATAAGAGACACATTTTTAGTTATATCTTCAGTCTGAAGAATGGATAGTCACTGATTCAGCATAACAGATTCATTACGTATGCGGTATGTTTGCCATTTAAATTTAAATAATACAATTAGAATACGATAAAATGTGTAAGTAATTAATATTGCGTGATTGTCACACGAAGTTCATCGCGAAAGGACAATATGTAGGCTGGTATATCCTTAACGATAAATGATAACTATTATTTATTAGTGACCAAGAAACCCGTTATTATCAAATATAAAAAATATATTAATATAATGAATATACACACATTAACATAATAGGTAATAGGTAAACATGTAAACGTGTATTAAAGAGGTGTATAGATGTATAGTATACACTATACATTTAATTTATTACAATTCATGTCCGTACTATACCAGCTAAGAACCTGCAAAGTGTAGTTACATATAATTAAATATTTAGGCTGGTCTTAAAAATCGGTGCCTATGAAGATAAACCGTTTCATTTAAATTAGTCAACGGTCTTATTAGTAATTATTATAACAATATAATATGTGTCTGGACATACATTGTAAATTTGAACGAAATATGTGCCTAGCTACCTCGTGATTTTTAAAAAGTAAATACCTATATTTAGGTTCACCTAAGTGCTCGAAATTGAATACATTATAAAGCTAAACTACCTAGAACGAATTGACGAAAATAATATCTAGCCGATTCAATTTAAAATTATTTATATGAAATATTCTTATCATCAAACCGTATGAAACATTCTATAAAATATTTACTTGAAAATATTTTTCAAAATAAATAGTTTCCGTGCCAGTGTTTGTCAGAACAATAATAGTTTTTATAGCATGAATCTTTGTGAAAGTCGAATTTTGCACTACCTGAAAGATGCGATTTTTGCCGAGATCAATATTGAGGGGAATTTTAAATATGGTGCGGTCACAATAATGCAGGATAATATAATATCTATAGATACATAGCGATTGCATGTATCCATAGTATGACTTCTGCAGCTCTGCTGCATGATAGAGTAGAGGTATAATATGTCTGGAAGTATAAGTATGAACCTTATACCTATACCTACGTGACTAACCCGACTTGTTATAGCTAATTCGTGTCAGAATATAAATTATTCACTTTAATACGGAAATATAAAACATTTCTACAATTGCACATTGTTCTTCATACGTGTACAAATTTAAAACTAGCTACATACAGCTATTATATTCATTAGTTTTAAAATTATTTTGCTTTCGAAAATGGTCGCGAAAGTATAAATTCAAATGAGTTGAATTAAAAGAAGGTTCAACCAATTTGAACCATTTACGCTTAGTCAGTAATAGGCAGTACAAACGAAAATCTAAATTTCGATAGTAGTTATAGTATACTTTTTATAGTATTTTTAATATAATATGTAACGAAATACCTAACACTAATTGACTAATTAATTTCTAATATAATATTCAGTAGAATGACAGTATGTAACACAAACGTCTGGCGTTTATTTATAAATTATAATTTATTATTTTCATATTATATTTTATATTTAATATTTATAAATAAATAGCGTCTTTAACCATTTAACAAAACTTGTGTAAAATTCAAATATCGTACAAATTCCAAGGTATACCTAAACAAAAATGTTCTTACCATTAAATTCGATAATACGTTAATTCTCTCTAATATTATCTCCACATAAAATTGGTTATGCTGAGATCAAATTTGGTATGTTCAAGTCCTGTTACGGAACCACATTATGGGTCTTTACATACGTTATTAGGTCTGTGGACTACGTAGTGTTTCTTGGCCCTCCTTAAATCACAGAACTGGCCATGATATACCTAACTATACGTTTGTGAAACGGAGCATCATATACAGGTGATATATACTTTTATAGATACATTTCTTTATAAAACAACCCTAAACTGTCTTCCCGGGTTGGACCCTTTGACAATTGATTAGAATATTTACTTTATACTCGAATTATTTGTATATAATAATAGCAGGCTGACAAATATAATTATTAAGCTACATAAGTAATGAGTAATAACTTTTTCATCATTGTTAAATTCTATTTTATATTACAATGATTGATAATAACCATAATACCAATAATATTTAAAATCTAAATTGAAATAGTGAGTTACGTTCTGCTATATAGTAGGTTATAAGTGGGTCACTGTAATGGATGGTGTTAAATTTTAATTCAATGAAATAATCTTACAATGAAAAATATCATTGTATACAAAAAACAATTCTGAGAGGAAACAGTTTATCGGCATAGGATATTTTATATTATATCAATGTATAATTATTCTTAATACGGTAGCCGGTAGATTGAATTTATATTATTATTTGCATATTATCATATTTTTATATAATACCTAATATACTTCAAAAGTTTCAAATACCTATGAATTATATTTTTGAATTTCAACAATATATAACCAAAACTGTTATTCTCGTTTATTTAATATATAATTTCGTCCAAATTTAAACATAAAATAACTCTATGAAAATTGTGTTTATGTAGTTTTTAGACTTTTTGATAAAAGAATAACCTACTTACGTGAAACCTTGTTTGAAATTTTCAATCTTTAGCTTTAAAAGTTTAACGTTTTATATATTTTTAATTTGATATATTTTGTTCAAAATTTTAATTACAAATGGCTATATAAATCGTGCCTATGTACTCTTAATATATATCAACTGCTGTTGTAACAATATATCAGAAATCTTAAAATACATTTTCAAGCTTTATAACCCAAAGAATAAAATTTTAGTGATATTTATGGAATAAAAACTAAAAAAATGAAAACTGTAATTGTCAGTAAACAGCACATAACAAGTAAAACTATTTTTAAAATTGTATCAAGTATAATATATAATAAAAAAAAAACATTTGGTGTAAATTTCAAGTATTCATTTTTGAATTACAACAAAATAGGAAAATTGTTCTGTGAGAAATCGAGTGAATATCCAATGTTGTGAAAATTTGAACTTCAAACTATCATAATAATTTAATTCTACTTTCCAGTACACTTTTTTTTTTTAATAAAGATAGATAATTTTATGAGGTACATTGTAATACATTTTCAAATCTAAGATTTCTAAATCTCAAACACAAAAAAATGTTATAAAAAAAAAACCGCATCATTGTAGAATACTAAAATCAATACATTCATCGATCCCCTCAGAATCTAAAATTGATTGCAATACAAAATAGTAAACTATTATTAGATACCTAAAAGTAGAAACTTAATTATACATTGTTTGTTCTTTCTGTTTCTCCCGCCTGTACCATGTATTGTAATGATTTATTACCAAGCACGTAAGTTAGGTTAGGTACAGAAAATAGTTTCGTGATGGGGGAATTGGACCCCTCTCTTATACGTGTCAGTTTATAACATTTCATAAGATTATTGCAGTTCATTGATATATCATATTTATAATTTATATGACATTTTTACATTTTTTTATCGTTCTTGAAATAAAACTCTCGACCGCCTTTACCTCATTATATAAATATACCTGCCGGCTACCTACCTATATAGTATATATGGCAATATCTGCAGACCACATTGAAAATTGAGTTTAAATTGTATAACAGCCATATCATTCATCAATGTAATATAGTATGTATGTATTATTATTATTTAAGGATAAAACTTAAAATACCAGAAAAATCTTGTTTATTTATTTTTGACATAAATACACATACACACTAAACAATAGCTCTATTTGAAGTGGTTGGTATAAGTAATATTATATACATAGGTAGTAATAATTATGTACTTATGAAATATACACCTATCACCTATTAACGTCTAACTTTAATATAGCACACATACTCGTATAGACGACACCGTCGTAAAATTTACTGCACGCTTCATTAGACGCGTATTTTTGTATATATTATATTATTTCATATTTGTATGTACATTTTACAGTTGTTGTACGTAATGATTTACGGCCAAAGTATGATACATGATGATTATATTATTATATTACATTATGATTTATAGTAAAATATGCATACGTTAAGTCGGCACACTTTATTCACTTAATGTTATTTGTTTCACAGAATTTGCTATTCCACTTTGTTTTCTCATCACTGTATAATATTATATAGGCACTTACAAGTACCTTATGAGTAGTGTGCAGTGTGCACAGACGAACAAAACCCAATTTTTCAATTAAAGAGTACGAATGATTTTCATCAGGGCAAGGTTTTTTTAGGAAGAAATAATCAGAAAAATACAATATTTCAATACTATGAGACATATTCAAAAACCTAGGAAGTCGCTTTCAAGTTGGAAAGTTGCCGAATGTTCCTCGTTATTGAATAGGTCACTATAATGGATATATTCAATTTGAAATCAGTGATTAATCATTGTAAATAAAGTACATTACAAGGAATGCAAAATAAATAAAAAGTATGTGTTTTTAAAAAAAAATCTCACAATATAACAGTAAAAATTAAATTTAAAATTTATACAAATTTCACGAAATTAATTTATTGAATTATGTATTTTTCGTTTTTATTTCAAACACGTATTTGATGAACAAATAATATATCAATGCAAATAAATATATAGTATAAGTCCTGGCCTTGCCTACTTGCCTGTAGGCTATGCAACGGAGCAACTAGGTATAATTCAAATATTGGGGATGCTACAATATTATGATTTGCTTACATATCCACTGAGGTTATGTTACTATAGGTTATTATTGTTTTAAATATTGGAAAAACCAAGCATAGGCATAAACTAGTTAAAATGTAAAAGTTAAGTTAATTTTAACTTTTTAAATTTAATTTTCATTAACTTAATTTTTAACTTAACTGACTTGTATCAAGATAAACTTAATTTATAAATAATTGTACAATATATATATGATAAAATTATTATTGATGATACATATATTGCATATAAATTTACTATTTAATATTTTAAACCATATTATTGGCTATTTATATATAAAAAAAAAAAAAAAAACAAAAATAAAAAATAAAACTGAATTTAAGTTATTAAGTTAATTGTAAGTTTCCATAGCCCAATGTAAAATATTGTTTCTATTTGTCGTTCAGGGAAAATAAAAATTTCTCATCCCAGTACAGTATATATGCAAATGCTAGAACGCCAGGGATTGAAGAATAAATATATTTTACACTTAAACATTTTTAAACGAAATAACCAACCATGAAAAAAAATTACAGTTAATTACATTGTCTCAATTTTTTTTCACGAGCGTTTAATCTTACATTTTTACATAATAATTAGTCAAAACCATGAAAATGCGTAAAATATTTTGAGGCTTAAAATTTTAAAATTTAAATATCTAATCGAGAAAATTTAATATCCATTTTTATGAAAGGTCAAAGTTTGATGTTAAAACGTATAATATATGATACGTTATTTATTCTCGAACCAAATTTTGTTATTTTTCAAACAATATCTACGCTTTTCGTTAACATATAGGTACTAGCATATTATTTAACACCATTCTATGGCGGTACGTCGGTATGACGGTGTATTGACTGATAAGTTAATAATAACTAGTAATAAATAATAATGTATTAAATAATTTGATAATTATTATAACAAAATATAGAAGTTTGAATTGTTTTTGGTAAAATTAAGTTAAACCTATCTATTATGGTATTTAATTGAATAATAAAATATGACAAAATACCAATAGGCTATTAGTAATGACTAATGGCCAATTGGTGTATTAGCAATTTAAATGTAAAATATTATAAAATATTCTTAGAAATATAAGCTGCTCAGCTTCGGATCGTTTTCGTATAGAATGATTTATTGTTGAATTCGTGTTTAACACACACATACCAGTGACCCACTCAATTATGACAGCTATACAGAAGAGCGATATTCTAGGTTGTTTTGAGCAATAATATCTAGTGGACGTAATCGTTTTAAATTTAAAAACACCTCATGTAATATTCCTTTCTCAATATTTACCTTTTCCTTCGTATTCGGAAAACCAAAAACAGTCACATTCGGTTGACATAATATATAAATAATACCAACAATATTTTATAATGTTATGACTCAAAAGTCGTCGACTCATATGCAGGCGCCGTGAAGTGTACAAAAAAAAAAAATTAAAAAAAATATTTTAATCGACATATCCGATCTCAAAAAAAAGATTAAAATCGCTCCAACACATTTGGGTAGCCAAGGGAGTATAATATACGAGTCGACATTTTTTGTCTACGGGCTGCGCTAGATACCAATAAAAATACCAAAATAATGATAAAAAATATGTCAAAAACTACTATAGTATACACGCAATAGGTGCACATTCAATATTGCAGATATATACACTTCGTATCATTAATCGCCCAGTAAATCGAACTCGTCGCATTTAATGAAGTTTTTTTAGGGTTTTTTCTTTTTAAGAACGTCTGAATCTGGTTGAACTCGGAATTCGGAGTGGTGGCCCCCGGGCAAACACCGCGTGAATGAATATCATCCGAATGTCGGAAGAACCCGTTATAAAACCACAACACCAATCAAGTCTTAATATGTTATTATGTATATATATCATGTATATTATATATGTATATGTGTGTAAATATACATACATACATACATACGCTTATATTTAACGGTTTCCGTATATTCTATATATTTTTATTGTATAATGTACGTACATAATATTATGTACTTGTGCACATTTGAGATTTTTCTGCGCGGCGGCATCCTACGAATTAGCCATGCAATATAGGACTCGTATAATATACGACGACAGTATATTATGTATTGCGTGTGGTCCGCGGGTCATAATACTCATAATATCATACATAATATATGTAATAGAGTATTATTGTAATATATTATGTTATATATATAATATATATATATGTATGTCGTTTTTCGCCGACCATGACTGAAAACTCGGATCGGTGTTATCCTATAACTGTACCAACCATAATTTATAATCATATTAAAATGTATTGTGTGCGGTGTATGCGTTGTACCTGTAATATATATATATATATATATATTTGTAATACCTATGTATATTATAATATGTACCTAACCGACATGATAATATGACGTATCCGTCGATTTAGGTATAGAACGGGAAAAAACATTTTATTAAATTAAAACGGGATAATATATGGATTAAGAAAGGTGTATGCAGTTTGCCGCGAGTTAATGCGAGGGACAAGATCATGGAATTCGAGTATCCGCTCGCAAATCGTACATGTCATATAGTTATACTCATAATATATTATATTATCATTATTATATACACGACAGTGTTGTCCCGCTATAAGTACCTACCTATAAAACCTAGCTGGAATGCGCATTCTTTCTGCCTGATTCGCTTGGTGATAATCCTCTCCGCGACCTTCATCGTTGCAGTCGTGACAATTTTGTATGCATTATACATAATACATTAATACATATATTATATAAATACACCGTTATGTAACGTTCAACAAACGTTAATATTAATATTATTAATCGGACTAATATGATGGCTGCCGCATATTATACGACTGCTCTACGCACTTCTATACAGGTGGTACAGCCTGTATAAGCTGGAATCGTTTAAGTCTCCGCAATGTAATAATATGTGGAATTGTGGTACTTGGTATTATTATTAATTATGATAGCGTCAGGTTATCAATTTCAGTGTTAGTACACTGTAGTAGGTATATATATATACTATATTGTTAAGTATATTTCTAAAACAAACATTACGAATATTGTGTAGTTTCATCTATTACAATAATATTCATCAGTATTCAGTATAAAATATAAATATATATATTACCTATTACATAAGTGATAATATAACTTTAAATTATTATAATAGGTACTCTTGGATAAAGCTTTTCGTAACCACAATTATACACATCTATCAAAAAAGATGACTGAACAAACTATTATCTCCTTTGATATGAAAAAGCCCCTTGCATAACTTTTTACATGTGAAAAATAAATTATGATTCATGTCAACGGACGTATATTATTTTATTTTCTATACTTTTACATTTGTCATTTATTTAATTTATCGTGAATCATGATTACCTTTCTATAATCGGCGATATCATTAATCCACTATTTATTTTACCGGGGGATGACCTGGTCATAAAAAATTTTAATTCAATATTAAAGATTGATCTGAAAGTGAAAACGTTATTCGACTAGAAAACGTTGACAAACTTTAAACAGTAATCGTCGACACAAACCTCACACGAATGTATAGGATAATTAAAAAATTGAAAATGTAGTTAATGTTTTACTGATTTAAGTACAATTTCTGATATCATACCATTTTGAACAGTTGTATTTTTAGTCACTATAATAATATAATGGTATATATGGGTCTATGGGTCATGGGATATAATAATAATAATTTATATAACTGGTGGGTAACTTGGTTTTCTGGTTTATTCGAAATAGCATACTCAATGCTATAAAATATATGTTCAATGGTAATTGGTACAATGATGATAATATGTAGCACGGGAAATACCTATTAGTTGTCCCAATATCATACATACTCATTCACCGCGATGGCTCGATGTTTCCTGTATTACATTTACAATTGACACAAGTCTCTGCTTATTGAACTCACTTTGAGATCAGAGTATTGAAGTCCATAAATCGAAAGAGTGAATAAGGTGAAAGGTCGAAGAATAAAAAATATATATACAATATACATCATAATATATACGCGTATGCATTGTAATAAAAAATAAATAAATTAGGCTATTTGCTAACAAATATTTATTATTATGTATTTATTTATGTATTTCAAATGTATGTTGTCCTTCAAAAAGAAACAAAAAACATGAACAATGATAAAGATAAAAAAAGAAAATATTTTTTCCCAAAAATGTTGTTTCGTAATGATAGAAACTACATTTAAATTATGTAAAAAATATTTTAAAAAAACTTAAATACTTTTTGAGCTGATGAAGCAAGGAAACAGTTTTAATTTTCAATATATTTGCGAAACAACACATGGAAATCATCCTTAAAATACACATTGACCCCATTTACCATATATATAGTACAGTCTAAAAGATATTTTTTCCAATATGTGTTTGTTAGCATACTTGTAAATCGGAACCAGCCTATCCAATAGGCTCATTAGTCCATTGGCCGTGAATCCAAAAATCGACGATTACTGTATATAATATTATATTTTACACAATATACTTACCTACACAATTATATATTATTTTTAAAAGACGACAGGCATTAATTCCATCGAAGGTATTTCTCGGCTTTCTGCGTTATAATAAAAGACATCGTCAAGAGTAATCAATACTAACCATAGGTAATGAAATGGTGGATATCACGACTTAATATATCCTCATGTTATATTATTAATATGGCTTTGGACTATCGATATCATTATTATCTATGTGAACGTGTGATTTACAGAAAGATTTTATGCTATGGAAGTATGTGAATCCACACGATCGCTCGTGGATACCCAAATAGATGATAAAGAAATGTACCAAAAATATTCTTTACTGCTTATACGGGTTGGTATACCGTCGCCAGTTGTGGCAAAGCCGGCGACGAACGTCCCTGGGGAGGGGATCGGTGGCGGCGAAGACCGGACCGCACGCGAGCGCTCCGACCGGCTCGGGCCGGTGCAGCTGCGGCGGCGGTCACAAACGTTTCACGCCGTCCGACAGCAACAGACGTCGCGAGCGCGCATCACGTCGACTCTCATCAACAGGTGCTTCAGCCCTTCCGCCCCTCTACACACGACTCGGTTTGTTGTACGCGTTTTGACGGACGTCCGCGCCCTGTCCGACGACAGACGTTGTTTACCGTCTCGCCGGCAAGTGCGCACGGGAAACGATCCCCATTGGTAACCTACAAATAGGGGAAGTTTTCGCGAACGCACGGGGTGTCACGCTGCGAAACGATACGATCGCCGTCATGTCAACGTGCAGAAGTCTGCCGACTTGCAGCCACGCGACCCGTGGAAAACGCCGTTGACGGGTGCTCGAAGTCGTCGAACGCCTTCCGCCGCGGGTGAGCGTCCGTTCCGGGTGCAGCCGCCGCCGCCGCCGCCGCCGCCACTGCAGCCGCTGCCGCCCCTCGTCGGCGGGATCGCGCCCTCCGACACCAGTACAGCTACGCGATGGCCCGACCCGGCGTGGTGGCGCCCCTCATCCAGTTGCTGCTGTGCGCGGCCGCTCTGCGACCCGCCTCCGTGATGGTCAATGGCCAAGACGCAGACTCACTGGCCAGCAGCTTTTTCTCAGGTACACATATTGTCATTATAGTATAATATTACTCTGCATACACAAGTCTAATGATGCACCCATTCGTCGTAATAATCGTAGTTGTGTTAGGTATTATTATTATTATTAACAGTTCACACGGTTATTATTTTACTGAATATCGATTACCTTGATGTTTTTAAATATTTTGAAAAAATATAACATAAAAGATAAAAGTATTGGTAAAAATCAGTTACAGTAGTATTGTTACATCTGTGTCGCTTATATCACATCATATTAGTTATATTGATATTATATGTTGGTGCTCATGTCATATTATATCCTGCATATTCTTAGTACCGTCTGCGACTATGTTATTAAAGCGTCGACAATACCTGTCCGAGACCACGGTTTAGTCGTGGAGAGACATCGCTCTGCTGTTCTACTGTCCAGTGTCTACCCCGGTGGAACCATACCGCAGTGCGCACAATTTTTTTTATTAGTTCAATATCACAAGACGGATTTTGGAAACGGGACGTTTCACCTTTTACACAAATCGTTATTACAGTCACCATAGTTTATTATTATTATTATTATTATTATTGTGAACCGCTACCATTTTTGAGATTTAAGGGGTCATCCAGTGTTTATAATACAATCGATAATAGAAATAAGGTTTAGAAAAACAAATAAATAAAAATTACACATCATAGTGTTGGGTGTATAAATTATTACCATAAAAATTTGTTTAACAGTTTTGAGTTGATGATGCAATTTCAAAGTGTGACATTCAGTTATTTTGGGTTCTACTATATAGTGAACTCCCCAAGAAAAATACATAATTGTAGATTGTTTTTTATCCACAAGAAAACTGTGTGTGATGTTGTGGATACTGCTAATACGTAACCCGGTTACTTTACTACCTCTAGTTTCCTTGAAATTTCCTGTGTACGTGTCCACTGACTAACTTTTTGTTTTGTTTAATTTAGTTTTCTGTGTTATAATTTACAATCAAATTTCAGTTGTATTTTCATTTTGTTAGTATTACAGGATATACGAGTATGTAGGACATGATTATACTTTTTATTGTCGTCTATCATATATGAATTAAGATCCGTTAAGCCTTTTAGTGTAATGCTCTTAAGTCGTATATGATTGTGGTGTAGAAACACACCTTCCTCATACCCCGTATAGTAAAATATACAAATCTTATCTTCCCCAGTGTTGTTTAAGTAAGTTTCAAGCATTAAAAAACATGCTCAACAAGTAGTGTTCACTTTAGGAATTGTCTACCTTGATATTATTACAACGTTTAGTTTTTAGTGATATAAATTATTTAATTGATAAGATCATTTGTGTAACTTATACTCCGTATATTACATACGAACACAAAATCACTCAGTCCCAAAACATGGTAGAACGTAATTAGAGCTATGGTGGTTTTAAAACAATCAGGTTAAGTTTACTCAATACGTGTCCACAAATATCGTAACATCAAAAAACCGTCGTCATTGATCGAACCAATAATAATCAGCGTTAACACCGCTGGGAAATAATAGTCATATTATGGGGGGCGTAAAAACGTTCGATTTGCGTTGTTGTAGACACTATCTATACTTATACCTATACCTATAACCTTAAGCAGGTGGTCCATTTTAAGTGTCCAAGGTTTGAAAACAGTAAACATTTTTGAAAAAACCGTTATATTTTTTACAATTTTTCGTCGTTAACATTTTTCTTTTACTTTTATACCTTTTAAACTTTTTTTAATGCCAACATACATTCTTATTTCATATTCCATAACGGAATTTTTTTCAACATGTTTCGATAAACTTTATGATAAGACCTAAAATCAAAATCCAAACGTGCGGTTCATTGAGTTATAGACGTTTGAAGTTTGACGAGCGGAGTAGATGCCCCCGTTCCGTCCTCTCTGCTCGTCTGAACTTTTTCGAAATAATGAGTGTAGACACTTAAACGGATCACCTTGTATACAATAATTGTATTGTGTCGACACGTACGTCGCGTATAGAAGAATCCGGAAGGATATGCGGTGAAACGTTTGTGAAAACAGAGTTGTCTGCGCATAGGAGGTACTCTCCACCCGCGGGATTCAATAGCACCGACAGCGATACAATAATATAATATAATATGATATCGTCGTCATCATCGTCATCATCATCATCATCATCATCATCATCATCATCATCATCATCATCATTATCATATACAAGACCGGATGAGAGTGACGACGACGACGACGACGACGACAACGCAAACATATAATATCGTCGCCGGAACGAGGACACGCACGACCGACGACTACAACTGCGACGACAAGCGAAGACGGCGGCGGCGACGTAGGTCTAACGGTATCTGGCGTGCAGGCGCAAAACAATCGGCGTGCGCGAGTATACGACGCGTTTCGTAAAGAAAGCGTTTGACCCCGATCAGCCGCCGCCGCCTTACAAGTCGTCGTCGTCGTCGTCGTCGTCGTACATAATACATAAGCACACGAGACGTACCTACGTGTAATAAAATATATAATACATTTATCTATACTCGTCAGAGCTATCGGAAACGCGTCTCGGTCTCCCGTCGCCGCCGTATAGTTTCACGCCCACTTTGCGCGTATTTATTATATTATTATATACTGCCCTGACGATCGCGATGACGGCGGTCTATTATTATTATTATTATTATTATTTCTGCTGTTATCGACGGTACGACGCGGGTACGGCCGACCCGCCGCGGTTGTGTCTTGGGACACGCACGACCTTGTCGGTTACTGAACCCGCCGGTAGACGATCGGCGTAATCTTCGTCGCCGCCACCGGCCGAAATAGTCTTGTCCTAGTCCGGTAGGACGATAACTCCCGACACGACGATGACCATAATAATATTATACGTTGCGAGTGCACACGCCTTGTATAACGGGCTTTTCGGCGTTGCGGAGAAGAAAAAAAACACACAATTCTACAGCGATCGCCGAGTCCTTAAAATGATTAATAATATAATGACGTCGCGGAGGTCGCTTAGCACTCGAAATTGACATTTCCTCCCCCCCCCCAAAACGCTTGTACGACATTCGCTTTAAAATGTATACCAACCGGATTATTGATCTGTACTAGAGTACAATTGTTTGAACACAATAATGTACGAAAACCGTCGGATCCGGTGGTGGATCGTCTGTTAGCCGGGCTATATCGATTTTCCTCTGGAAACTTCGTAAAACTCCTCCTTTAATTTTTTTATTTTTATTATTATGATTGTAGTACCGACGTCGAATATACGAAGATTTATGATCAACGCCTCGACGCGTCATTTATTAAATTTTTCTAAATTTTATTTATAATATCGTTACTTTATATTATACAATTATAATTTTATATACACTCGCACGCACGAGCGTGTTGTTTATGTGTTCTCTCAATCTCAAATAGGTTCCGTGACCAGGCAGTTTTTGAGAGTACAAAATATTATACTACTTGTGTGCTTCGAATTATGAAGATGTTAATTTTGAAACCTGTTCCTCAGACGAAACTCGTTTCCGTTATGTTTTCAAGGTGTTACACCAAAGTACAATTTGATTCACAAAACCCGCCGTTATACCTCTATCGACATATAAATAATATGAAATATTATCCTGTTATAGAAGCTCACGGATGTACATAATATAAATATATACGAATTAATATAACGCACGTGGTTATCGTGTTACCGTATATTATAATATTATTAAAACCCGTTCGGTTGTTAACGGCCGTTTTTCGCGTGGATCGACAAGAATGTTCTACCTAGAGCTTGGATTTCGAAAAAATGAATCGAAAAAAACAATTTATAATATTGCCCAAAAAATGATGTATTTAATTTAAGCATGAAAAATGAAACAGTAAAAAATCAAATTACCCATAAAAAAACGAATTTATTATCATATAATCATTTGTATAATGTTATGAATTTTGAAGTTCTTTCCATCCATTATTCTTTGAAAAAATACGACTTCCACTGTTTTTGGCAATAATATGTAGTAGGCAACCTTGCTAATATAACACAGTTAAAGAAATATAATATGACATTTCCCTGAATGTTATTTGAAAATGATACAAAAATTTGCATAAAGGTATAGTTAACGGAAAAAACAAAATAAAGTTTAAATAGTATAAAGTTTACTTTAAGACAACAATTCGAATGATACAAAACGAATTCGTGTACCTATACAAATTACGTTTTTATCACACTCTCCGGATGCAAAAAAATATTTTAGATTCAAAACCCAAGCCTGTCGCTATAACTTAAGCGGACTTTTCGACTCTACGAATCCTGTGGCCTGCAGTCACATATATTTTAGTGTTATCGTGTAGCACGTACCTACGTATTTCTAATTTTTAATATAACCACTACCGCGGTATAAATCGCATATTAGAGTAGCTCGACGTGCCGCGGGAAATGCCGTTGCCGCGACTAAACCATAATATTATTATAATATTATGGCAAATCACGACAGCTTGGCCGGCCGTCACCAAGTTTCTATAAGCGTATAGTTCACGAGCCGGCACCAAGATCTATAATTGTATGGATCACAGGCCAGCACTTCCTATGACACACACACCATCATCACCACCACCACCACCACCATCACCACCACCACCACCACCACTGCCGCCACCACCATCACAACCGCACGGATACCGTTACGGGAACGTGCGATCCGCACAGGACCGTTATACGCACGCCGCGGTCGCTCATACAATGGACCGGGAAAATATTATATACTTTGGCGTGTGACCCGAATACCTACTTAAATTTTATTATTATTACTATTATTGTTGTTGTTGTTGTTGGACGAAAAGTTTTGTGATTGTTGCAACTACGCTATTGTTGTCGCCACATTTCCACTGCTTGTTTTGGATGTTTCGATCGCGAGTAGAAGGTCCGATGCGCAGTGGACATGATAATAAATTATGCGCCTAACCGTGCCAGCCCTCTCCCGCCGCGACAAACACAACTTCCATTTTTTTCTCATCCAAACTATTTTTTTAGTTTTATTATTGGTGCAATATCGTTTTATCCAAAATGTAAAAATACCGTACACAGTAAATATTGCGATTGGGCGCTCCGCCAGTTAAACAAATTAAATAAATAAATATTATTGCTCTGTGCGTCCTTGTATCAATAGGTAAATTAAATGCTCGTACAATGCTTCATTACTCGCGATTACATTTTATTCATAGTATATGCATATTCTGTCTATACATAACATGTAAAAGTCGGAAGTTTTGCTTTTGTCGTGCATAACAATATTATACGTCTATAAATAATACAATGTATACATCGTGTTATGTACATTTCCTCCATACAGTTGCATATTATAATATTATTGGTACACATTAAGGCTCTCGTAATATATATTTGAACTTTTATACATACTTGTATGCATCGGCCATCGGTGCTTTTGTAAATAAATTGTTTGGCAGGGGTCATGTCCGGCAAAGTCCTGCAACCTTAACCCCCCCAAAATGACGCTCCTAGAGAGATGTATAATATTAAAATATTACACCATATAGGAGCACGTATAGAAGCACTCCCTATCATTTCTCGCAGTGTAAATTATTTCACCGATTCCTTACTATTATTGTCAATTTTAGTTAGGATTTAGAAGTTAAAGCTTCGTTTAAACGTCTATTTTAAATATTATTTTTGCGTATTGTCCATATAATTACCTGTACCGACATAATGATACAATATACTTATATACTATTATTTGTGATTTATTACCACGGCTTTTGTCTTACTCAGGTTTGCTGGACACCATCACCAGCACGGCGGACAGCAAGGACTGTCCGGGCGTTTGTGTGCACACGCTGGCCACTCTCATATGCTACGAAGTGCTGGAAAACGTTAAGTGTCCCAGCCCGACGATGCGGTGCTGCGTCGAACCTCCTCCATTACCGGCCAACAGTACTGCAGTTGCCGCCAACAAGGTAGTCCAAACGACCCCGGCCGCCGCGTCCAGCACCCGGCCTCAAACGGTGAGTGAAATCCCCGTCCTCTGCAGGTAGCCACGATGTACAAATTTAAGTTAAATTTTCATCAGTCAAATTTCTAATTTTTATTTTCTATTCAATACGCAATAATGTAGTCCACTATATTTTTTTCATTTCTCTTACAGAAAAAATATCCACCACATCAATAGAATTACACGTGGTATGCGTCATAATATTTCTCCTCCAAAATATATTTTCACCGGAGCAATATTGACATTTTTTTGCCGGAATTGAATACCAAAACCTGTAGGTTATATTGTAATATATATGCAATATTGATATTTAATAATACAAAAATTGACTTGAGCTGTCGTTTTGATCGTTCCCATGTACGGAGGACACCTTAAGACCAGCGTTGGGTATATCTTTCTTTTTTTCGTCAGCGTATACGTCACCAGGTTATTCAGTGTATATTACTGTATATATGTGTGCAATTCGTATCTCGAATTTTCTATTTTTAGACTTGAACGTGGAATACTTTTATGTTATTAATTTTGTAAACACTGAATACAATTATTGTTTTATGACTTATATTGTAGTAAAGTATTAAAGTATATGAATGATAATATAATCGTCATTTATATATTAATAATATCATCGTGGCGCCAAATATGCAGCGAATATATAAGAATTCTTAGCGCAATTCCGAATAGTCCCAGAAAAGAGTCGATCACACTCATCACACTCATCACCAGGCAAAATTAAACTATAATTGATAAAACTGATGTAATTTTTTTTGTCACTCAGGTCTCCTCTAGCAGCCAACAGCAGAGGCCGGCCGTTAATTCGTCGTCCACGGACAATCCGGGTAAGAAGGTAAACTGAAATAATAAACGGGCAATTTTTTGACATGGGAAACTTGTACTCACGCTTTACAGAGAAACGACTAACTAGTACGACAATAAGAATTTAAGCAAAATGAGCAATATACATCGGTTTAGGTTACATACGACTGTAAGAGTACCTATACTACGATATATATATTGTACACGTGTTTTTTTTTTTTGATTAAGGCTTCAACTACTAAGATAATTAGCCTGGTACTGTGTGGGGAGGGGAGGTTGGTTGGAACACGTTTGTATGCGTGGCAAGGATGTGTTGCTAAAAACCCGGATGGTCACCCATCAGAGTGCTAACAATTCGGCCGGTACGTACGCTCAGAGCGTTGCCGCAGATTGAGCGTACCACCGCGCATCACCAAGCCACACATGTGTTTTTATTTGTTAGTATTCAGTGGTACAGAATAAATAGTTACCTTTTCTAATTAGAAGAGCAATGTTCCAATAGTTTCGTTAAATATTTCATTTTTTTTTTTTGAGCTTTATTACTCAGTACAGCTCAGTACTATTACCTCACATATCTTATCTATATTATTTAATTACTTGAAATTGTTACTGTGTAGACCCAAAAAACTAATATAAATCATTTTAATAACGTTAATAAGAAAACGCACACCCCTAATCCAACTATTTTCACAGGGTATCAAAAATGGTTTTTCATAGAAATTAAAAAAAACTACTCTTTAGAATTGATATGAAGCGAACCTATGTTATGAACTGTTAGGTTAGATGGCCTTTTATAACAATGTTGTCGTATAATGGTTATTGTATGATTTCATCTCAAAGGCATCGTGTGTCCGGGAGTGTGTGTGGCCGAGAGAATAGCCGACTACTGCGAAGCCGTTCTGAACGTGACGGAGATGTGCAAGACGGGTCTTCGGTGTTGCGTGTCCAAGGACGCATTCGCCGGCGCCGAACATCTGGTCGTGTTGGACAGGAACTCGACCAGGATCAGCCTGAACAACGCCCCGCACCGGCCGCCTCCACCGTCGTCCACCACGACAACGGCGGCGACGACGACGACAGCGGCCGTGGACACCTCAGCGTCTGCGGCCGCGCCTGCGCCGCCTGTGGGCAGCAAACAGTGTCGCGGCGAGTGCGTCAGCGGGTTGTTCGCCCTGTTCTGCGACGACGTGGACGCCGAAGCGTACTGTCCCGGCGACGACAGCAGTTGCTGTGTCACCGCGCCCGCCGACGGACAGTCTGGTCAACAACAGCAGCAGCCGCCGCCGCCGCCGCCGCCACGTCCCACCCAGCCGTCCAAACAATCGTCGGCCAGGCCACCACCGTCTACCACCACGGCCACGGGCCGACCGTTACCCAAGTGCCCGGGCTTCTGTCTGCTCAACCTGATGGCCGCTTTCTGCGAACGACCGTCAGTGCTGGTCTCGTACACGTCCACGTGTAAACAGGGTTCGGTGTGCTGCGACAACACCAAAGCGGCCGCACCGTCCACCGCGCACGCCACGCAAAAACCCAAACCCCGGCCGCCCGCGCCCACTACCACCACAGTGGCCACGCCACCCGCACCGCCCGACGATCGGCCAGAGTGCCCGGGATCGTGCATCGTCCCTTACTTATCGTTCACATGTTTCAGTAAGTATTTTTTAATACGAGTCTGGGTCATACTACAACGTGTCGTGTCGAGTGCCGTTTACATGTATTTAATTCATAGGTAACGCGCAATGTCGGTAACACGAGTTACCTACGACTGGGCTACTAGTTAAATGGTATATTATTCAACTCTTAACGACACGACACTAGTGAGAATTTGACTTTACTTATAATATTATATTCACTTATACAGTTTACCGTTACCTATTGGTATTTTGGTATAATATATAATACTGAACTTATATAACGTCGGTTTTTAATGTTTTTGCATTAATTAATTAAAATAAATTCATTACTCATTAGGTTGACGGAATTGAAAAAATAAATTTCGCTTGCAGAAATAACGGTTTTTTTGTTGGTCTATAGGAAACGCTGAAATGACAGACGTATTCAAATGCCGAAAACCAGGGACGCAGTGTTGTGCTTCAAAAACACAAATCCGCGAAGTCGTTGAACAGAAGACTGGAGTCATCAACAACTTGGTCAATCCGCCTCAATCCACTCCGCCAACCTACGGTGGATTTACGCATAGAAACGACACCGTACCGCAGTTTAGGCCGCACGTGCCGAGTTCGTTGCAAGTGTACACCCCGTCTCCAGGTTGGTACATATATGTATAAGTTTAATGCTGTAGTTTTCACGAAGATGTTAGCATTATAGTACACGTAAAAGTCACAACAAAATTTCACGTTACCTTCTATAGAGTCTTGATTGATAGTTTACCACAAAGCTGTCTTCATGAAAATTGTACGTCAGTAATTTTACTGATATCGATTTTTGTTTTTGAATTTTTATTGAATTGTTCACAAGTCATGAAATCTTTATCAGTAGGTAAAGATAAACATTGACTTTTTTTGGTAAACAGAGATTCAATAGTCGTTTTTTTTTGGAAGTTGTATCAAATTTAAAGAATCTTACCCAGTCTACTCACCACTTGTATCCGATCGCAACTACAGTTTTTTTAATCTATAATTTGATTACCTAAATGTGTTATGTATATTATATTTAAACAAATTTGCTCATTAAGACATACACGTAGTAAGACATAAAATGTAGGCTATGAGGGAAATATCACCCAAAGTGCTCCAATTATTTTATAAACAAAATAAATGTAATCTCCTGCTTAAAATATGATAGGTACAGTGACTATAAATCTGACTCGATTTTTGAAACTCGATAGTGTAGTTCCCTACCCATTTAATATTGTATTGACATAATATTAATCTTGAATTAAAATCTAAAATGTTGTACAGTACACATAAGTAATGCATATTATGCTCGAGTTTGCTCGTCTTTGTCGTGTGTAGAACGTATGTTGTATAAAATTGTTCTGATTATTGATATTATTTCACTAATTAATATGTATTTTTTTCCAGTCGATTATTCGGCGAATCCTACAGTGTCCACGTTGACCACGTCAAATCCTGTACCTTCCAAACCGTCGACGTACAGCAAGTACGTGTGTGGCGTAAAAGGAACGTCTAGGACGAGGACGTCGAGAGTAGTCGGTGGTGAAGACGCGGACGCGGCCGAGTGGTGTTGGCAAGTGGCGTTGATCAACTCCTTAAACCAATATCTGTGCGGAGGAGCATTGATCGGCACTCAATGGGTGTTGACTGCAGCGCATTGCGTTACAAAGTGAGTGTTTCAACTTGATCCGAACCAGTGGTTCATAACTGCATGATTAGAGGTGGGATTTGATGTGATCGAGAAACGGATAAAATAGTGAAGTACATTAAAATTTAAAAAAAAAGTTTTGCCACATAAATTACAGTGTATGACGTATAATCCAATGCTAGTAACGTTCAATATTAAATTATTAAAATTGTTAACAATGTTCTTCTCCTCGTCAAATGCATCAGAAATTATTCTTTAACCTTTTGAGGAGTATCTTTTCACTATTTCAACACATATATATATATGTATTTTTGATAATATTAAATATGATTTTTAAACACCCCGCAAGTCCTGTTTAAAATCTTACTTTGAACTAACGGTCTTCGTATAAATACATTATTCTTATACAATTATAATTACAAAATAAGTTCAATGCATAATGAGTTGTAATAAATGTTATGTATAGATAACTGTAAAATTCTAGATATGTAACTGCGAATACTGACACGGGATTTAAAACGGTTACTATATAGCTAGATACAATAACGTGGGAACTAATATTATATTATGGTATACGGAAAAATGTATCAATTACAGTTAAATAACAATATTGTAATTTATTGCAAGGTGCTAATTACATAAAAAAAAAATACAACCAATTATAAGTTACGTTCTTGTTTAAATAACTGTGTCTCAATTATTAGTGTCCTATTTCTAACTGTATATTTATAGTATGATTCTTAACGCGTTATAAACAACATTCCAATTGTTTTTTTGTGCAACTGAAATATATTTTTTTGACTATTACCTAGTTAATTACACTAAAACGTGTAGTATTATGTATGATGTTTTCTATTGTTGCAACAATCCAAATATACAATTTCACGGAATCAAGCTATAATTTCATACATTATAATATTACTATTAATATTATTTGACTAATTAAAATTAAAAATCATTAACCTGTTTAATGGTATTAAACCGTATATTTTTGGTCGAAAATATTCATTTATAAGTTCAAATTACAGTCTTCTGTCAATCAAAGTCGCCAGAGTGGCAAAAGGTGGATCTAACGTTGGAGCTTAACATAAATTTTTAGTTTTAATTTCAAAACCATATTAATTCTCATATTCTACTAACCGTCTTGTGTGAAATTCGTCACCTCCAACTCAAGTCGATGATGATTGTATCATATACGTCTCGTGATTTTTCAGTATTGTGAGGTCCGGTGACGCGATCTACGTGCGGGTGGGCGACCACGACCTGACCCGAAAGTACGGAAGTCCGGGAGCACAGACACTTAGGGTGGCCACCACGTACATCCACCACAACCACAATTCACAGACTCTGGACAACGACATCGCCCTGCTAAAACTCCACGGTCAGGCCGAGCTCAAGGATGGCGTGTGTCTGGTGTGCCTGCCGGCTAGGGGTGTCAGCCACGCGGCCGGCAAGCGGTGCACGGTCACCGGATACGGATATATGGGCGAAGCAGGTCCGATCCCGTTGCGCATCCGGGAAGCCGAGATCCCGGTGGTCAGCGACACGGAGTGCATCCGCAAGATAAACGCGGTCACCGAAAAGATATTCATACTTCCGGCCAGCAGCTTTTGTGCCGGCGGTGAGGCCGGAAACGACGCCTGTCAGGTGAGCACGCAGCTTTCGGTCCGGCCGATTGTACATGTTATGATACCAAATAGAACTGTGAATTCAACACTACAATGTGTTACCTTAAAAAAAGAAATTCAAATCCCAAAAAATAGACCAAAAGTTTCAATAACGTATTAAATATAATATGCATTTTACATTTTTTTTTAAATTCTCAAAAAATCTCATTTTTAAAAATATAAAAATGCCAATTCCTAATGGACAGTGACTAGTAGTATAGGTGGTCTGTAGTGTATGCCTCAAACCCGGATACTTTTTAAGCCATTGGATTGGTGAATATACAAATATGCACTTACATAATATTGTATAGATAGGACTGAAACTAAGGATTTAAAATATATTTTTTTACTAATGCTTTATGATTGCAGGGAGATGGCGGTGGACCTCTTGTGTGTCAAGACGATGGATTTTTCGAATTGGCTGGATTGGTGTCTTGGGGTTTTGGATGCGGCAGAATAGACGTACCAGGTGTCTACGTTAAGGTTTCGTCATTCATTGGTTGGATCAATCAAATTATAAGTGTAAACAATTTATAATTTTAAACATTCAAACATTAGTTTGTATTAGTTCAAATTAAAGTCGAATATTGTTTAAATTTAACTTAAGTTCATCAATAATTTATTTATTTATTATTTATTTTGTATATAAACCTTAAAATTAATTTCTATGATTAAAATGACATAAAATATATTATATACATTCTCGTATAACCGTATTATTTGCGCAATTTGTAAATATAAAATAAAACCTTAATTTGCGTATTAAGTAAGTATAAAATTGACATCGGTGACGTATAATTGTAATACAAATATTTTGCCAATATTCATGATATTAGCTATAAGAAAATATTGGTGTATTCAAAAATATATGTTCAACAAATTACATTTATCACAAATCATTTTAATTATATCCATTAATGTTTTATGTTTAAATAAATAAATCATTGTATTAGATATATTGAATTTAAAAATGTGTAATAATTTTATATAATTAGACACTTTATACATTAAGGGCAAATTAAGTTGGAATTGAATTTTTAGATTCTTACAATATTTTATAAAAAGAAATATGCATTTGTTGAAAAGTATAAAAAAGTGTTAATTGTAATACATTTTAAACTAAATATAAACATTATAGTAAAATACAAATTTTGATTTTCAAAGTAGGTTCTTACATCGTAAATGTTAAAATATAATTTTGAAAAATGTACGATTACATGCAATAATACACAGAATCATCTTGTTAATGAAATAATGAAATAACATTTATCATTTCCCCAAATGTTTTGCAATGAATTCAACAATATTATTACTCGTAATTCAATTTTTATCTGTATTGGCTTTTTATTTGGAATTACATGATGTTTAAAAGTAACTAGAATATAAAATACTCATTATAACATTACATTAATTTAAATTATATACTATCGCTATTTAGAGTTTATTTGAAGCTACTATATTTAAATTTAAAATTATATTATAAATAACAAATCTCGACATAAGGCAGCAACGGTAATATTGTTTATTAATTACTATAATTTATAGCACACATTGTAAAGGAAAGTTAAATTTCATGATTTAGAAAACAATTATGAAAAAAGTACAATATGATATTTGTTGCTAACTTTAATAAAAAAATAAAACTTTAACTATCATTTTTGATATTTAAAAGTAGTAAGAATATAATGATATACCAGGTAGATTTAATATCATATTAAGTTTTGAAGTCCCTGAAAAAAAAAACCAAAAAGTATAGTACCTTATGAAAAAAATAATCACCTCAGTGGCAGAATACTCGTCGCGCGCTGAAATATAAATAATGATATAATTTTAAAACCATAAATCATCGCATTTGAAAGCGATTCCTGGTAGTGCTCAATTTATACTACTCTTAATGACACTTAAGAGGACGAACGCTGCTGGCATTAATTGTTGTTTCTGCCTTACAAGTGCGCAACATAGCAAATATTATGAAACCCGATGGTAAGAACATTAGGTATCTGTGTTTGTACTTGGTTTTTTTACGAAAGTTCAATTTTTTTAACAAGGTTTGCACGTATAACATAGTGCAAATTAAAAATGCTCATAATATAACTCACTCGAAACACTTTCAAACACAGACAATGTTCTGACCGTCAAGTTTTATGAGAGGTCGATTTACTCTAATAATTAATTTAAACTAACGCAGCCACACGTGATCTTCTGAGAGTAATTTTGGTACGTTATAAGCACTTGTAACACGGAGACAACAAATGGCAGTGGTACGTCCTCTTGATTACTAAGTTTTCGCTAGTTTTCAGTATATTTTCGTTTGAGCTTAGTGAAACTATTGGGGAAAAAACTCATAGCCATAGTTTATTTTGCCTCAGTGCATAAGCACTTGTGCCACGTTCATGCTCAAATAAATACTGTACAAAATATTATGAGCTCTTATTGTTGTCATCGTCAAAAGCAGTGCTGTACTAAAATTAGTATCTAAATATACAAATACCAGGATCGTGTTTACGTCGGATGTTTTAGATTTATGACCAATCAATCTGAGAAATTCATATGGGTGCACAGTATATTTCTGTTGTATTCGTTTAGTAATAATTGTATTATAAAAAGTACCTTATACAAATTCTAATTTTACACGATTTGTGTCTATACTCATATTACAGCGCAGTTCGAAAGGTTCTGATTTGATTTATAGTTTTAAAATATCATCCAGTGAGATGTCTGATTACTGTACACAAAATCCTTCCTGAATAGTATATATATCTAAATTGTTCGACTTTTGGGAAGCCCAAAAGTCTCGTCCTACAATATAATGATGGACTATGCGGTGATCACGATGTTCATATGACGTGCATCATGTATTAGACGATTTAAGACACATCATGTTAAATTTAAAATTTAACTGACCATTGAAAGTGAAGCTGCAAATGGACTTGTTTCTCAATTACTAAACATACACTTCACAAATATCAGTTCTATGTTCTAATATGTGCCACAAACTATGCTGCTGCCGAGCCCCTTGCAAGACTGATGCGGCAATATATGTAAAACGATTGTTCTCTTCTTCGTCACATTGTACTATTATAATTAACTTTCTAGTAAATTGTCCATTATTTGTGATTATTGATCCTTAAAAAATATGTTTATTTGTAAATGGTGTTATTGTAATTTATGTAACCGTTCGACTATCAGTTTGTACTCTTAAAATATAAATAAAATAACTACCAAACTCTCATCGCATATTATTCTTGATAAAATTAACATATTTTATAGATGTTATGATGCGTACGGAGGATAGTTAAAATGATTTTTACTTATCAACGCCTTTATAAATATTTATTGGCGTTAGGCGTGAACAGACAATATAAAACCGATCAATCCGAGATTAATAATATCATATACCTATTTCGTTTGTTGTTTACTTACCGATTAACTGTTTTTTGTTACCATCTATAATATAAAATATTCACGTATTTGACCCGTTACGATTGATCGATCGAAGTAGTTTAGGCTTTGATGTTTGTCTCTAGAATGTCCACGACCCAAATATTTTCGTGACCTTTTTAGTTGTTATAAGAATTAATGTAGGTATATTAAATATTTCACTATACTATACCGTTCACTGCGATCAATAATAATAATAATAATAATAATAATAAATAGAACCTTATATTATCTTTCTATACGTCGATGTTAGACGTAAGATACGTTATTTCTTAAATCAATACTAATACTACTGTATAGACATCGAACACAAATCATTTTATATTTTATACATTTTCGAGGATTTTCAATAGACATTGGTAAACTTTGGACCAATGATCTTACCAATAAACTAATGAATTATAATTATTTATTACTTTATAGTTATAATTCATAAACTAAATACGTCATTTAAACTAACATACCTAATAGTGTATGATGTAGGTACACAGTTTTTTTTTATATATCGTTTAAACTAAACAATTAGTTGGTTAAAAAGTCATACAAAACACTATGAACACGTTAGAAATTTGCATTTTATCTCATTATGTCTTTATTGCCTATTATTCTATGTATTTGTGCCTTTATTCCCTATCTGTAATTTAATTTAAATTAAAAACTTTCTACGCTGATAAAAATCAGTATCGATACTAATTTTACTCTTGTATGGGACCCTGCGTTAATGAGTAGGTAATAGGTATTGACTATTATAGGTAGGTATATTAAAATATGTTTCATGACAATCGCTGTAGTCACACGTTTTGAATTCATATTTTCTAACTGGTAAGTAGGTACACCAACGTATATCACATCACATTTCTTTAAACTTTTTCCGGTTTATTAACAATTTTTTGCTTACAGCGACAAAGCTAATAATTGTTTATAAATATATTTAACAGACATTTCCTATAATTTTGAAAGAAAAACACAATAATTTAAAGTTTAAACATTAACATGACTACCCTTTGACCAATAATATTGTGGTTCAAAACTCGTTGGATATATATAATTTAAGTAAAATGTTTATACTTTATTCCTCCATGTTTAAGATTAGATACTTAAATTTAAATAAAAATGAATGCTTTCTTCGTCAAAATGTATTTATTCGTATGACTTCGTGATGGGAGAACGCAATGAATAAAGAAAAATGAAAATAAGATAGTATATTAGCATAAACATAAAGTGTAGTGGCATATTATATGTTTATTGTCTGCATAATTTACCAACGACACAATTCTTTGAAAAAATTGTATGTCTATAGGTCAATGTTAAACGTGTTACATTTATCTTAAAAATGATTTAAAATAAATAGCCGCATAAATTAGTAAATAAATAGAAAACTGCAGTTTAAATCTAAGTGAAACCAAAATGTAACTTTAAGTAGGTACCTATATTAATTACTAAGACACTGACCTATTATGGGTATCTAATATAGTGATTACAACAAAACTTGCTGTAATTTATAGGCAATGTATTTTAATTTTTTGTTTGCAGCTTCAACCAGTATTTTTTTTTCCATTTAAGTTTAAAAATCAGAAAGATGTGAGTAGCCGTTGAAATAATATATTTTTGTTTCCTGTTGACGGAGTTTTGAGATTATCATCACTGTGATTATTGTCGGATGTCGTAATAAATTTAAATTTATTTAATCGATGCGACGCCTCCCGGCACCTCATTTTTCCCACATTTTTCGCATTCAAACACAACACAAATAGTGGCCGAAATCGGGCGGGTCCCTGATTGTTTTTCACTCGTCGTGTCGTCGTCGTCTATTTCAAAATCATTTATGGTTACGCACATATAGATTTAGTGTCAGTATTATAGTGTATATAGTATGCCACCGAGACGCATAAACGTGCGACGTCTCGCTATATACTGCAGTGATCTGATTCGACGAATCACCGCGGGCGACAAAAATTAATCATTTCGAACTCAATGGGCGACGTCCGTGCACATGTTTCAATAAGGCCATGTGCCCATGTGTCATCTACACGCGCCGTACGGAACTTTCATATACGGATCTCAGCAACAGTGCTGTACATCGTAATTTAGTGAAAGTCAAATGCACGATTAAGCATTAAATTATATATATTTACGAGCACGTTACCGGGCGATTTAAAGGAGTAAAAATCGGCGTTTTACTCGCCGGACTCGCTCGTCCCGGTGGTCGTTACGCCTCCTCAGATCGCTTGTATTTTCCCAAGTCCGGGGGATTACGGTAACCGACGTGTTTTTGCTCCTTATAAACGACCAGTAGTTGTGCGTCGACCAATTTAAGTTGATTTATGCGCTCAGCATAAGGTGCAGGTAGACGATAATTATTTTAGGTTCTATAGGTGAAACAAATATTGTGTTGGGTTTTAATAAGAACGCTTTACATATAACACAATACGTATGTAATACACGTACCAGATAGGTATATGCATTATCCTACATCATATTACGTGGTACGTATAATTGAAATTTAATGTTTATAATAATTAATTGTGTGCATGTACATGTATATACTAATGATATTATACATATATAGATTATAGGTTATCTATTATAAATACTATTTATTATCATTACGAACACATCACACAAGATATTTGATCGGGTACCTACCTACCGATAATATTTTTAAAAAATTAAGCAAGATAAAAAATGACATACCAATAAATAATATAGTTTATTTTATTGAGATAAATCAATATATAGTCTTCGTAAAATTAAAAACAAAACATTATTTATTTATAAAACATATTTCGTATTCAAGGCACTTGTCTAAAAGTCATTTTAGTAAGAAATCATTTTTTTTTAAAAATACCTGATCATCATTTATTTTATTTTTTGTATTCACTAATTTCAATTAGTCGATTTTATTTCTTTGTAATCCATCAGATATTAATATTTAATATATATTTTCAGAATAGAAATATTTAATACATTTAAACAAATTAATAAACATGCATCCCACGAATTGTTTTACTGAAATTCCTACAAATGTATTTTATTAACATCCGTTTCATTCTTCCTACGTAGGTACTACCGACTAAACTTAGTATCTATATATTTTTTTTATCACTGTTTTGCACTGATTGTCAGTTTTCTAACTCATAACTTAATGTATGTTTTGTATACAATAAAACATAAAACTATCTTTTCTCACTAATGATTAGATACAGTGAAACTTAATATGAGATAGATCTGTGGAGGTATGGGATTATTTTTTTTTTTTGTTTTCAGTCATAAAAAATATAATTTTTATACTTTTAATGAGTTAAACAACTTTTATACATTAAATGGCAAAATGCATTAGAAACAAAACAGTTTGCACTTTCATTGGGTACCTATATCTATTAATATAGTAGATTTTTAAAACTTTCTAACTAATAATATATTATGTCATTATTTAGGTATCTATCTATACATGGATGTATGTAAATAGTAAATTAGTTTTGAAATTTTGATTTCCATATTTTATAGCCTTAGAAATAATTGACTGGTGGGTCCATAATATTATTTATATCTCACAAATAAACATCAAAATTCGATAAATAACATTTTACAGACGATACCTACACTATATACGAGTAGCATTATTAATTTGACAGTAAATTTATTATACGACTGAAACAATATTGTTTCATTTAATACACCATCGTAACATAAATCAATTTTGAGTTTCAATATTCAAATAGATATTGATTTGAAAAGTTTGAGCTATAGGTAGATACTAGGAACGCAAGATAAAAATCAACTAAAATATAAATTTGAGACATTTACAATTGATTATGATCGTTGGTCGATGCTAATTTTAAATAATAAATCATAAATTATAGACACTTATAGATAATTATATTTTACAATAATTCACAAATATATATTGCCCGAGGATATAGTATTTCCATAAGGAAAAAACTGACAAGTAAGTAACCGCTCTGCTACATACTTTTAGGTGTCGTGTGTACGTCGTCATTGAGTAAGTCACCGTAATTTATGTGTTGAATTTGGATTCGATGATAAATCATTGCATATTAAAAGCGATTCTGAGCGAAAACGGTCCGTCAGCCAGTGTCACTAAGTTTTTTTTATGATGATATATTTGTTTTACTATTATGGGTAGTATAATTTATATCACTATTACACATTAGTTTAAGATTAACTTTTACCTAAAATATTGCATTATTATTTTACTAATATTCAATAATATTATAATAATACTATATATTTACACTATATAATGTATTATTATTATTATTATTATTAACTTTTGAGTCAATACCGACCTACAGTACAACGGTGTTAAGATAGCTGGGTTCGTGGTACAAAAATATAACAAATTATAACGTTAAACTGTTATTCTTCTTTTAAAAATCTGATTTCGTTAAAATTTGAATTTAAAATTTCTATAAAAAAAACATTATTGTTATAAATTTCTTAAGATTTTCTGACTCTAGTATTAATTACTTATTAGAAAAAATGTATTGAGTTTTTGAGATTTATATAAATTACTCATATAATTCATTTTCTAATCGATTCATTAAAAAATGTTTACTATACATATTCATTTACAAAAAAGAACATAACTAATTTCGAATAAATCAAGTTTGCAGTGTTTTTACGTTTGTTTATTTTTTTTTTCACATTTGTTCAATCTAAAGAAGTAATAAAGGTATAAATGTTAAAAACTAAACTATACTTAATTTTTCAAAACTAAGTAACTACTAGGATTCTGATTCATGAACATTAAACTTAGGAAACTTTGTAATAAAGCTTTAAGCTGGAATAAACTGTAAAATCATTCCACTTAATTATATACTAAGATAACAGTAAAAATAAGTATTTACAATATATATTTACAGTCAAGTTAAATAAAAACAAATTAAATAATTTTTTGAGAATTAAAAAAAACTGTTTATCAATTGATATAATACTACTATTACTTATTAATTTAAATAGGTACTCAATACTCGTACATTAAGTTTGAGCTATATAATTACACAGAAAAATAAAACATTTTAAGTACCAATATTCTGCTGTACCCAAACAATAATAATTATCAGACTATTGTTTGAAGAGGTTAACGGTACTTAGTCATTTGGTAATAATACGATAAAAATAGAAGTACCGTTTTTTGTCAATCCATCAATACATATTAATATTTGCAACCAGTTATTGACTAAAATAAACAGTACATACAGGTTTGTTTAAATCTGCTTATTATTTTACACCATTTGTAGAACTGTATACCTAATGTATAGCTAGACACATTAAAATATTGAAACCACTAGGTACCTAATTTGTATTTTTCTGTTAAAACTGCATTAATTTAATATCAACCTATTTACTGAGTACAAAATGCCTTAATCTAACTGGAGTTGCCCGATTGAGGCCCGTCTAAACACACATTGGTTCACAAAATAGCTTATAATTAATAAAAATAATCATTTTGAATTAGACATATTTGCATATGCCACGCAAATACAATGTCTCGTTTATGATTATTATCATAAATATATGAATAAATATACAAGTAATTCTTACAAGACTGCAGTAAATAGTAGATATTTAGTCTTACATTTAGTCTAATTTTTTTTATCTTTAATGGACTAAAAATTACCACGCCGAATATTGGTGATCGTGGGAATCGTGAATACGATAGTTATATATTTATGTCAAAATACGTATCGTACGCAATCGAGATATTTATTTAGTTTTGATAACCACTGTGTAGGTGGTTTCCTACTAAATGTGTAAGGGCCGCTATTGGGATGGTCGAAAAGGTAAAAAGGTTACTTAGGACCGCAATCGGGCGACACCCAATCTAACATGAGGTATTTATTTTAAGTCCTTATGTACATACACTATCCATCTCATCTATTCAACCAATAAAATACATAATACACATCATATCATCAATGCATCATACTACATTCATACATATATACTGAGATATATATACATATATACCTACATACATTCATATATATATGCAATATGCATATAAACTATACTGGCGATCATAATTAAAAAATCCAAAAAACTGAAACTTTCAGAGAAATTAATAGGTAGGTATTAGGTAGTAGGTATTATTTTTTTTACAACAATTTAAATCACATTTATTTATAGAAGTAGAAATGATTGGTTGCAATGGTCATCGTTTTGTTATAATATAAAAATCTATTGTTGTAAAATTCCTAACAGAAGAAAGTGGTTTAACAAGTAACAACAACGGATAATATAAAGTAATAATGTTACTGTAATATTTATATGTGTTACTTTTTACACAGGGTATTTACATATTTGTTTGGAATAAACGAGTTTACCATTTCACGAAAACTTTTATTCGATTTTATGATAAAACCTTGTAAATTTATATTTTATTATTATACTCATAAAATTCTATTTACCAGTAATATCCACCACTAATGCATTATATTTATTACAGAAAGCATGGACATAGTGTGGTCGTAAAATAGTTAGACACTTGGCAACATATCTTTATATAAGCAACATCTTACCTCATTACTATAAATCTATAATTGTATGTAAAATGAACACAACATTCTTACTAAAATATGGACACACAGTTAAATACAAACTGATGAATAATTCCATAAAATAGAACAAAACTTCAATTATTATGAAGTTACCTTTGTTTTTATTATTTATTACTGCAATTAAATTTGTCTGTTAAGACAAATACCTAAATTTATAATAACCTCAGATGATTACACTTTTAACAAACGTATAATTTAAAAAAAATGTATACAGGAATATATTATAGTGAATTTATTTTTTAATTAAGGTATTCAATGGAAATGTTAACTAGTTGCCCTGATCTCTTGAGTAGTTAAGTCGTATTTGCTTAAGTGCCTCCCCGGCTAATATAAGACTTAATGGGTACAACATTTTATATTATAATTTTTTTTCACATTTCTGTCAATAGAATTTTACTTAATAATAACAAACATTTATCTGACTTTGATGTTTTCTTTGACAATAGTTTAAGTTGAAAAAATTGTAACTTGTTTTTTTAGTTAATTTCTCTATGCAGTTGTATGTACTTAATTCTCTGCTCTCGCAGCCGTTATTATCAATAAATGAAAATAAAAATAAAATAGTATATAAGTAAGAAATAGGACATAAGCACTAATAAATATTTTCTTTTGCACTTTTGCAAAATACTGAATCACATATTATTGTGATTATAAATATGTTACTAATTCTAAACATTTTCCAAAAAATTATACATTGGCATATTGATGCTTTGCTTGAAAATAACAACACTACATCATAAAACAAATTTCTATAAATTTCATCCGTTAAATAATAATCTCTGAAAGCCTAATGATATTTTTGTATTTTTAATAATGTGTTCAATTTACTCGTTGTTTAAAATAAGGCCTAAAAAAATATTGTCAAACTGTGAGTTTAATAATAACAATTTATTTGCAACTTAATTATTCTGAATTATAAACACATCTCATTATTTAATCAGTCGACAAATTAAAACATGTGTCTAATATGAGTATCATTCATTAGAAATTAGAATCTCTTACATTGCAACGTAACAATGTACAATGTATCGTGAATACTTGTCTCTTACAATGTAGTGTAATACTTTCATAGTTGTGTATTGTATAGGTATATAAGTTTTCTAGCAAATTATGGGTAGATACCTATCGTGATTTTACCATTAAAATAAAATATACAATAAACATAATGTTGTCGTGATTTTTATGAAATTATAAATTATAATAGCTATGATAAATATAATTTAAATTTAATTATAAAACAATTGTCTTATTATATTACGAATAAAGTTAGGTAGGTAAACGTGTTGTTCAATTCAAATGCTAGTTTATTAATTCAAAAACATTTAATTGAGATTATATTATAAATAATAATACTATATACTACACGAGTATTTTACGATCTCATTAAAACCTTACTTTATTTATTTATCTTATGTATATCTCATTTTAAAAATATATTCCATTAAATAACCAGAGGCACTCAATATTCTTGAACTCGTTTGACAAGATACAAATTATTTAAAATATAAATAATATTTGAGTCAAATACTATTAATTTTATCAACCTATAAAATGCATCGATGAAACTTTGATTGATTTACAAATATTGGCGGGGGAAATAGTAGAAAGAAGAACAGTTCATTATAAACTAACAAGTAGTCTGTGGATAGACATTGTTCGTTATCACGGTAGTTGGTTTAATATTAAACAACCAATCGTTCAAGTCTCTCAGAATGGCATATAATACAAGGTAAATAATAAGCAGTAGACGCCTACATACAATTATCACAAAACAAATTTATCAGAATCAACTAATTAAACTTTTATGCATTATTATAGTAATTACATGATAATATAAAAATTCTATTCAAGTATTTATAATGTTTTATTTTACTTTTCTATTACCTAAGTAAGTGATTTTATTTAATTATTAAAAACATTTTTATTTCTATACGTATTTTCCTATAGTTTATATAAAATTAACTATTATCGATTATTAAATTTATTGTTTGAAATTACTGTAAGTACTTTATATTTACTTGAATATCACACGGGTTTATTAGAATTTATAATTATGTAATTCAAAATTTATTTTAGTAATAAATTAAGAACATAAAACTATGAATGTATATTTTTGCAAAAATATACATTCATTTTTTATGTTCTTAATTTATACATGTTTATATTCAATATTTTAAATAAAATGTATTATGATAATAAATGTATAGTATATCTTAGGTAGTTTAGTAGTTACTATAATAGTATAATAGTAGTATTTAGTTTTAATAATAAATAATAATACCACAATGAAAGTGCTATCTGTAGGTAATTAGAAAATGTTATTATTACTTGATTAAAGTAGCCTAACATAATAAAAGTACATTTTGTAGTGTCAATAAATAATACAATATGTTAAGCTTAAAACATAAATGGTTGTATGGTTGTGTGAACATTGTACTTCTTCTATAGTCAAAAATATCGATTGAAATTTCAGGTATGTTTTTAGAAGACCTTGACCTGCAATGTATGGTCTTGAATCTCAGTAGGAAATTATTTTGTATTCATCGCAGTTTAAAAGTTAATGGTCCCAAATATAAAAAGTATTATATTATCTTAGTTTGGACTGCTTAGAGAATAACAAGATTATTTAAAATTCTACTCAGTTATGGGAACTACTTATACAATTTCTATTTCTTTTCATTTATATTATTTATTATATTATTATACTATTTAGGACTACTTAACTACTTTTTTACTCTAAATAAGTTACAGGGAAAGTGATGAACTTAGGCCTATTTTTTATTTAGTTTTGTACAATTTAAAGTCATTTTCACCATAGAAAATGTAATGTAAAGTATTAAGCTATAAATAGATTCATATTTTTTTGACAATATTATTTCACTGAAGTACACTTTCATCATAAATCATAATTCAGTTCATAATCCAAACATGTATTTAATATTAGATACGATAATTATACTTACAAGTTACAATACATTGATATGATACCCATACTAAATAATAATAATTTATGCTTTGGAAATGGTTTTTCGTCTGCCTCAAACAAACCATGACAATAAAATATTACAATTGAATACTGGGTGTCATCTTTGGGGAAGTTTATCAACATATGAATAGACAGATTCTAAACAACGATGTCCTATAATTCGCAAATACTTTGTAGGTCAGTTCAGTTTCAGGTCATAGAACTTTACTATACATCTATATATATATATATATATATACATTGTTCTTCACAATTAAAGTTACGGTACTCCAAGTACGTGTCCGTACGAATTGCACTGTATATCATGAATACTAATGTATGTCAACCAGAGCAGGCGTGTCTTGGGCGAATTTATTTATTTTTTATTTTTTGACGCTACAAGAACATAGTCCAAATAGTGACTCACATATATCCTATATGTACCAATATCTCACGAAGACGCAAGACTGTAAAACGACCAAACACTTTGTCGCTGAACGTCTAGCGACTTGTTACTTCCGCATTGAACACACGGGCAGACTTGTTTTTCTGTTTTAGGCCCGTCATCGTCATGTTATTCCTTATAACCATTATATGCATCGTGACCTCTTTGCCGGCTTCAATGAACAAGCCACTAGTAGACCCAGGTAAGCCGATCACACTTATCATCATTTTTGAATGTTTTCAAGGGAAGTTGTAAATATTCAATATTAAAATTTAGAAAACCTGACTTTATTCAATCTGAAAATAAAATATCGAAATGTTATTCATAAATTAAAAACAGTTCAAAAATGTCGAATTGCTGGTGATTAAAAACTGAATCTTAATTGTTTAAATTATGTACCTGAAATGGAATAACTAATTAGTAATTTATCAATATACCTGTTTTACATTTTTTTTTTTTCAAAAATTATATTTAAAATTCATGTTACTTAAATTATTTTACAAGACTCAGTTTTTAATTTATTTATATTTTAATATTGCAGTGAAGTGTATAGAATAATGAATTAACATTTAAATTTAGTGAGATGTAGAAATTCGATACCTATGATACCTATCTATATCTTGTATATTATATAAATGAATTGTTATGGATGAAACTGTACTTTTTTTGTTTATTATTATTATTATTTTATTTAAAGGACTCTTTGTGATATCGGGCGTCAAAACTTGTGGGAACACTTCCGGTTATTGCCTTCTGGGCAGTGATTGCACCATGGACGACGATTTTTTACCAGATCCAACTGGTAACTGTGATGGTTTGAAACGTGCATTTACCCCGAGTGCTCCTTTTACCTGTTGTAAGTTTAATCAAAGATCACGGCAATCAGGGACACCGATGATAGAACCTAATACCAAAAAGGCAACAAACACTGCAACTAAAGATAAATTGGGAAGAAACACAAGGGAAAATATAGATTCTTCACTGATGGACAGTGATCAATTAGCGAAACTAAACGAAATTGAGTTAGTGGTAAAAAAAATTGTCGAGCAATTAATAAATGAAACTGCAAATAATATTAAAGCTGAAGAAACTATATTAAATACTGAAACAAAAATGGAAGAAAATACGATCAGGAATAGTATAAATGATGAAAAACCAACAATGAACGACATTATTGAAATAAAAGATACTACTGTAGATCCTTTGATAAATCCAGAAGAAACATTGAACGAAGAATATTTGAAAAAAGAAATACTTTTAGAAGACAAAAAAGACGATGAAACAATTGCATCAGATACAACTGAATCAGAGACGGAAGAGCCAACTATCGATGACGAATTTAAAGCTGAAAAACGTATTTGTCAAAAATCCTGTAAAAGTGAAATTATTTTTTTGGTTGATAAAAAACCAATGTGTTATGGAACACTTTTAGATGACATATGGATACTTACTTCTGCCACATGCGCTTCCAGGTAAAAAACCAAGAAATATCAGAATCTTAATATCATGAAAAAAAAATACAATATTTTATAATTAATTATCAGAAAAAAATATCCATCTAAATCGTTAGTCATTTCCAGAGCACTAATAAACTATTCAGCAAAAAATATGTACATAATATACACTTACTTACTAAATCCCAATCTAATGTCAGAATAATATGCATATTTTAAAAATGGAAGTAAATTGCTAATAATGATAATCAATAGTTAATTAACCTTAATTCAAAAAAATTAAAATTGTTTGATCAAATTTTATAATTTTTGTCAAGATTGCTGGTATAAACTTCCTATTAAGGTATAAAAATATTATTTAAGTTATAGAACTAAGTCTGAAATTTTTGTTTAGCTTCACCACTAAAATGTTAATATAATCTTGAAATCAAAATTTAATCTTACATAAAATGAATAAAAAATTATCCTTGCTTTATTAAAATTTTACTACGATCGTTTTTAAGATAATAATTTAGATTGTAATATCACACACAAAAATAAAATAAAAAGTTTAGGTCTCTACTTTTTATTTCTATGTATAGTCTTAAAACTTAATAATTTGCCATATAAGTATAATATTTAGAAATCTTTGAATATGAATTTTAATAAAATTTTAAAACAAAACAAGTAAAGGTAATTCCATACCTTTTTTATGACTTAGGTACATTTTTTCTGATAAATCATCATTTTAAATTCAGGTTAAATAAATCAGGTATAAGGAAAGTGACGGTAAGTCGAAAAGACCTAGTGGGTGCGACATTGAGCATTTCGAACATATTAGTTCACGAGAACTTCAAATCACCAGTTTCTAAAAGCGCACCAGAAAACAACGATTTAGGTGAGTAATGTCATACTAAAATGTGTTCATCAGCATTTAACTAAATTTACCTGAAATACTATTTAGCTCTAGCTAGTTTGACCGTTCCACTCGAAGGTCAAGCATGTACTCCGTGTTTCAGCCAAAGAAGTACCGTAGCGAATGAAGTATGCAAGACTTCTCAAAACCCTAATTTTAAGAATACAATGAAATCATGTTCGTATACATTTAAATATTAAAATGAAATACTGTGACTATATCGTACATTTAATTTTAGCCGAAAACTGTGAAGGTCGTGTACAATTACGAAAGTTGATTAGCAATCCATACATAATACTGCCGTGCAATCACTGGAGGATGCAATACAACGTGAGTATATGTGCATTTAGCCACACGAGGCGTCCACATTTTTTTGTTCATTTAAAGAGTAACAGTAAACAATATTAATATTATTATCTCTCTTTTGATCAAAAATATTATGTTCAAATAATGGTGCATGTATGTTATACATGACGTATCATTGTACCTACATTTAAATAAAGTAATGAATAAATAAAATATATTGCAAAAAAAAAAAAACTAAAACACTGAAAATTTCATCAAGTACTATTGTAGTACAATCGAAGAAATTTAAACAGAAATCGTAAGAAGTTTAAAATAAAAATGTAGAATACTGCCTATGATGGCGATTAAATTAATTAAACTTGACTAACGTCAATAGTTATAGTTATTAACTATAGTAAATTAATAGATTGTTAAAAATGTAAAATGTAACTGGCAATCTCTTAATTTCAAAAAACAATATCCTTAATACGACCATTACAACTTACAAGTAATCAAAGATGAACAGTAAAAATAAAAGTTGAATTACCATCTTTTGACGAAAAATAAACTGAAGGGATTATTTTTTTAATCAATGTAAGTTTAATGAGAAGAGTACTGTGGGTATATGAGTATTAGAACTTCAACTAAAATGAAACGAAGTAGAGAAAGTGACAAGCAGTACAAAATATTGTAATAGAAAAATATACATAAAAGCATACAGAGATAAATGAATTATTTAATAAATATATACAGGGGTGCAGTGTAAAATAAATTGAAATGAAAGGAAATAGTAATTATTAGTGTGCCTATCAAGTGTATAGAATATTAAAAATTGATTATAAATTCAATAATAATCTAATTTTATAAGTTGAAGAAGAATAAATTAACCGTCAATCATACCATTTTATATGTAAAAATAAAAAACAATTTAAAAATGAATCGTTAATTAGGTATTTAAAAATAATTAAATCGAGGCAAAACCAGATACTGTGTTATTTTACGTCTTTATCTATGTTAATGCTTAAGATGGAAAATGTTTAATGTTATATATTGTAATATTTACCATAAGAAAAATATTTTATATTTTTATGTTTAGACTTTTAGAGTTTTAAGAATAATAGAAAATACTACATAGTGAATAAACAATGGATTGTATAAATAATAAATACTGATCAACAGATCGATCTACCTACAATTTAAAATGATGTGCTTATAATAATGTAATTTTATTACTACACTAATCGATATAATTGTTCTGAACCTTGCCCTCTGATAGATATTTTATTATTTTTCTTCTTACTACCTTACCTAAAATGAAACTGTGTTTGACTTTTGCAGCAAGAAGGGCGACTGGGAAGCAGCCTGTGGTGTGACGGTAAACTGGCTGGCGTCCAAACTGGCGTTGGCGTAGGGTCGTTGATTTATACGCCAGTGAATGAGTACGCCATGTGGATATCCGATAACAAGAGGTAAAAACTTGTTGTTGATTTCCGGGTAGCGAATGAGCTTGGGATGGAAAAAATCGCAACATTATACCTATCTGAATTAAACATGTCATATTATAAACGCTGCTATAAGCTTGCATTGAAATAGCACAACTTGATTTTATAAGTTTTATTTTCATACATCCAATACTATAAGTCGTAAGATAAAAATATCAAGATGTCTGATTAGACAAGAGTATCATAAAAATAAAATATAATTTATTTGATATCACCAACGTTAAACGGAACATTTTAGATACACAAACATTTTAATCTCATGAAATGAAAGTAGTATTATACCACTTTAAGTATAGGTTAGATGAAAATACATTTGCTCAAAAATATAAATTTTATAACTGCATTACGTCTTACTAAAAAAAAAACTGAACAAATACTTTTTTTTTCTTAATGAACACAAATAATAATTAGTTAGGAATTTAAAACAAATATAAACAAGGTTAATATACAAAATTGTATAACAGAACTTTAATATCTTTTATTTCACATATACATTTTTTCAGGATTGAAGATAGAAGATGAACAAACAAATCGATCAGATGAAGATTTTGTGTATTAAAAGACTGTGCAATTATTAAAGAATTAAATTAATTTCTTATCTATTGTATGTAATTATAGATAAGTTTTTAGATTATAATGATTGTTATTTTATAAATTATCTTTAAGACAGCTAACATCCAAAACAAAGCAATTTTGTTTTATTGTCGAATTTAACTCTTGTTTCCTTGATGGGGGGGTTTCAGAATTATTTTAAACGCTTCAAAACTAACAAAAGATTATTTCTATCACAAAGGGTTAACGTTAAGATGGTTTGAAGTGTTATAACCTGTCTACACAATAAGATTATTTTTTATTTTAAATAACTGGTAGGTATATTACATCTGGCTGGTTTATATTATCGGAGATGTTTTCGTTCCATACAACATTTGGTTTTATTACCTGACAAGCATATTATGGGGTTGGATACAAGGTCACTAACGAAGGGAACGATGAACGTTCATCAGCCTTATATTGTTATAATAATGATGTTGATATAAAATTATATTTTCATATATTATTTTAGTATTGAAACGATAATTTTTTTGTGTACAAAACTTGACGCTAATAACTTACAAAAATAATTACAATAGAATATCCAACCCACAGTTATATTTTAGTTATTATAGAAAGTTATAACCAAGTAATATTTTCACAGTTCCAATTAAAATTCTTTTGAACAATTGTACAACGTACAGAATTTTTTAAATGCAACCTAATATTTTTAGTTTTTTATACATTTACTTTGAGTTATTGTCAGGATTGTTTACATTCATAAAAAGTGTTTAATTGTATCCTACATTCCTACGAAATATATAATTTTTATTAGTTTATTGATTGTTGTATTTATAATTTTTATAGAATTCTTGTATTTTATTTTATTTAAGTAATATAAATGGCCACAGCCCTGTGAATAAATATTCATATAATAGTTAATTGCATTTTTTTAATTTATAAAATCTATAATTTATGTTATTAACTAAAATTATTTAAATTAATTGTTTTTTTTTTTTAAATTAAAACAACAATATTTATGCTGTTACTTAGTTTTTGAATAAACTATTTTATGAATATTTTATATTATTCAAATGCTTTAGAAATAAATATTCTAGTTGAAGAATTACAAGTGTGACTACTTTTTTAAAAATGTTTGAATTATAATGGTGGTTTATCGTTAGTCATGTACAAAATATTAATAAGTTATATACATTTCATTCAGAAAATGTATCTATTTATAATTTTGAAATAAATGTTTAAACTAAAAAACACATCAATGCGTGTAAATTATATTCATATTTTTATCTTTTAAGGATTTGCTTTAATTGAATCAACATTATTTTTTTTTTATAGAATGTATTTTCAATTGCGTCTTACTCAAAATAAACTACTACACTTATTACTTAAAATCTACATTGGTTTTCCAGTATACTATCTTTTTTCCATGTCCTTCAGGTTAGGTCATGTTACAACTTAGAAATGAAATTATGTACAAAATATATGAATTATACAACAATGTAATTAGAAAATCCAGAGTTGGTGGTCAAATTAATCATGCAAAATATAAAGGAAATTAAAAAGACATTTTATATCGATAAAAAGTGAAACCAGTTAAACCAGTTAAACACGGAAAAAGTATAAAGGATTTACTATAATATTTTTTTATAGTTTAAAATTACTTAATTTTTTATTAAAAAACATAAAGGGCACATAAATCCATATTTTCATTTTTGTACCTATTAATAGTATATACTTATTATTATTTCTAATCTATATACCTTATTTAAATTTATATTTTACGTAGATACCTAATATTTACCTTTTTATTTGTTCTTAAATTACCACAGGATAGCAACTATTATGTATCTAATACTAATGCATTGTTATATTTTTAGTATGAAAAAATAGACCTATTTTATTAACTTCGACTTTAATACATTTCATTAACAGTTAACAACAACAATTTTTACATGGTGGGAGCAGTGTGTATTAATACGCTGACTAACCTAACAGCTATTGTTATAGAGATGTACAAATATTATATTACGTTGTCATAATTAAAAATTTTAAAAAATGGCTGTTATTGTTAACTAATTTATTCGTAATTCGTACTATTAAATTTTATAGTTTTATTTTTTGTTTCCTAGTTCAAAAATTTGACTAAATTTTAAATAATTTAAAAATATTCGAATTATATACACAGTAAAATAAAAAACTATCGAAGTCTTCAAACTTTTAACGTGTTTATAATTTATTAAATTTAAAACAATTATATATATATATAGATATAAATACCTGTACATTTTAACTGGTATTTATATTTCATACGTACTTAATTAAGTATTGATCGCATACATTTAATTTATGTGTTATAAATGTAAGCTACCAAGTAGTAAGTACCAAATGTTACTCAATGAATTATCTAAGAAGGAAAAAGAAAGTTATATTTGTTTTAATAATGTGCCTAGGTATATACAATAATAAAATAATAATCGATGTAATATACGCATATGCGTATAGGTTAGTTACACAGTAAATATGGAAAGTGAACATGTGTTCTAAGTGTAATTTATGTTAGTCATAAGCATAACTCATAAGAATAGACCACTCTAAATGATCACTCCGTCACTCATCAACAGACTTTAACAGTAACTATAGTATTGATATTATTCAGAAATAAATGGTACCGGAATAATTTTGTTATATCTATTTTATAATTGTTTCTAATACATTAATATTTTATAATTCGATGTATGCATTTGTAGAGTTAATATTCCCCATTAAAAATACATCGGTAAAACAGTTGAAAAATATATGGGGCGAACATAGTACCTAATTATCCACGAACAGTGAACGTCGAATTGTAATAATTTATTTTTAGTGCATAACTATAAACGAGATGGATCCGTTCGCATTTTATGAAATTAAAAATTGTTAAAAATAAATAATATAGGTACATGAGATATCATTTCATAATCACTTGCCAGGTCCAGATCTCGTTATGCATCATATTTTAACTTTAAAATTATGATAGTATATTAAGTAAAATAAAGCACTAAAGTCGTTGCATATTAGGCCAAGTGCTGGCGGATCTTAAATGCACTTATAGCTGCAGTAATCTGTATGCTTATATAAAAACAGACCAAGATGTGATGAAAACAACGCTTGCTCATAATACTTATTTTCGCAATTTGTTTTGGCCGTTCCTCAAAACGCACCCGATACTTCGAAACTCGAATACCACAGAAAAACTTTTAAACTTTAATACCAACCGGAACGTTGAAACTCGAATACCGCTCAGAACTTTGAACCCATAGAATACCACCGAGAACTTTAAATTTCAAATAATACCTACTGACATAGCTGCAGTTGTCTGCAAAGGTAGTAAGTATCTAATATACTGCGCTGTATTTCCACCAAAACAATCGACGACGTGTCACCGCCTTCTACGCATACATTATTTATGATATACATTTTTATCACTATTCCCTATTATTGTCACCATCGCAGTTATAATTGTTATATTCTATTGTAATAATTAGGGCTCGGAAGTTGAGGCATTTTGCATTTTTTTTTTGGGAAACTTTTTAGACGATACTCTCCTGGCCACAATTGTGTTTCATTAGCGCATGTGAATCTGAAAAACTAAATTTTATTTTGCATTTATATGGATTTTTTGGCTTTTTTTCTTTTTTCGACAGTTTTAGGTAATTTTTCGACATTTTTAGTCATTTTTATTGATTTCACACTAGTTCACTTCTTATCGTTTCTTGTCTATGCCGATAACTTAAGACTTGGAACCAATAATGAAAACAATATCACAAATTCACAACCACATTGTTATTATGATAATAACAACATGTACACGGTTCGTGCGGTGTGTGACGTCACCTTCGGCGTCCTTGCCCACGGTCGTCCGGGGGATTCACTTTCTTTCGGAGCCGGTGCTCGCACAGACACAAGCAGCGACGGCGACTCTCTCTCTCCTTCTCGCCAACCGCGCCACCGCCACTCCCGTCCGGTCGCGGCGATAGTGTGGTACCTACCTATATACCTAGCGCGCGGTCATCGCACGCACTGGAAACCCGACGGACCGGTGCGGCGGGCGGGGGCGGGCGGCGTTTACTCCCACGATTTGCGGCGGCGGCGGCGGTGGCGGCGGCAGCGGCAGCGGCTAGAAGAGATCCCGCGCGACGACGCGACGCAGTGCCGCAGTATCCGCGGGCCCCGAAATACTTACGGTCCGCTCTGGTTCGCGTCTGTTATGTGCGTTAATCGTCCGCACCGCCACCAGCACTACTCTGCCAGGGACGACACGCTTGGAACATGTGGTCGAGATGCGTCCTGATATTAGGTTAGTCGGATCATGATATAATATAATACCAAATAATGTGTATTGCACAGGCAATAGAGTTATGACGATAATAATATATTAAGTCGTTATTGTTAGTATCGTATTGCCCATGTCGCGGGCCGTACACAATAATATTATATAAATGGGGTGGAAAAGTCTGCGCTGTCGTCCAAGAGCCGATACGGATGACAGACAACTGAACGGTCACCGCAGCGCGCACAGGAGAAAAAACTCGGAGTGGTACTCGAAATCCTGACCGAAAAAATAATATTTTACTGATATATAGTATTATTATATAGGCACCTACCCCAGTACCGTCGTTCAATTACATTTGCACCATAATTACTAAATTTGGCTACAAATTATTCATTCGCTTACACTCAAAGTATAATTGATTGATTTAAATTTTTTTATGCTAGACATGAGTGAAAATAATGCTACCAGTGACCACATTGCCAATTCACGTTATTCCATTTTTCCTCGATACGTTGTGCTGAAACATAGGTTTTATTTAAAAATAATCTAAAAGTTATTGAAATAATATTATCATTCATTAATTTTTATTTTGGCTAATCATAAATCAGATATTGAAAACCTAAGCATTTTGCTGTTTTACTCATTTATCGCTAGTTAAAGAGCGTAAAGCTTATGGTGTAAAGTTGGGCACCGCTACCATAACTATTCTATGCAAGATAATATATGGTTTTCTATAATTATCCAGAAAAGCAAGTAAAAGAGTTAAACCATTTGCTATACCACGCATTAATTATAAAAAAGGCTTTTTAAGTCTTGATGGACCACGCCATACTTAGATAAATAACTTCTTTTTTTATAATGTAACTTGAGTTAATATGTATTGTTAGTGTTATTTTCTTTTCTTTTTTATAAAATTCAATTTGATAGAAATTATTTTTTGTGGGACCTTTTGTTTTTCGATGCGCCGCTGCAATGATACACTTACACCTCTAAAATAAAACAATTTTTTACTACTACACTCGGGTTGAAAATATGTTTGAGGTAGACCATGCGATCCATTACAGTAAATTAAAATACAAAAATCATATTAATTTTTAATACTAATTACAATAAATTTAACAAATACTTATTTAAATTTAAGTTAAAATTGTTTACCTTATAATACATTTTAAAATAAAAATTTTTTATACAATTATTATAGTAACAATACAATTTGAATATTAATTTAAAAATCCTTTTTTCAAATTTCAACTATCACATTGCAAGCGCTACCTATATATAATTGATCTTAATACAGCTCGAAAAACGTTTGATTTTGACTACCAAAATCGGTGTATTATATAAATATTATAAATTATAATAATACAAATCACTAAAATGTTATGCGTAGATACATGCCTTAATTATAAACTTTAATAAATGTTTATTTGTATTGTAGATACAAATTTAAAAAAAAATTAATTGAAAAACCTAGTTTCATTTGATTTATAATTTGTATTCAATTTTCGAAATTACTTTTTTAATTCTGATACCTTACTTATTATTTAAATCTAATGCATTTTTTTACAATTTGAGTGGTTAGCATGTGTCGCCTAAAATATATAATAATAATAAATTTGCATCTGAATCCAGTTGGTTCTTATTCATAATCCATAAAATATCTGCAACGTTATAGCTTACATTTTATCAGAATAGTATGCAAACTAATGTTTATGTTTTTTTCAATAACCCAGAATTATAAGCAAGTGGTGCATTCAACCGTGTGAGTCTTTTTGGCGCATCACGAATTGAGTTCATTAATTCAAATGTTTATACAAAATATTTTAAATTGTGTACATAATAAATTATATAGGTAGGTGGTACCTGTTTTTACTTTTTTAGTATAATATTCAATTGAATAAACCCAATCATTATTCCTTGTTTGTCAAAATATAATTCTTCTCGGTGTATTTTGCTCTCTAAATCTAAAATATTGGACACGGTTCTCTTATTATTTGTATTACTTTATGTAACAAATTTATAGAAATGTATGAAAACATTAAAAAATATAAAATTACATTTTTAAAAAATAAAATTTTAAGTAATTAATTATAGGTAGGTATTAAATTGATAAAATTATATATTTGAACTTAAAAGTAGGCTTGACATATTTTAATTATACGAGGTAGTCTCGATAGCCGAATATAATTGTATAACTAAAATACAATTCGTTTCGTAGAGGACCAATAAGATTACAGATTATTGTAGTGTGGTTGGCGCATTTCTCTAGTTGTATTATCTGACAACTGACAAGTGACAACATAACAAAGTCCAGTACTAATTTCACCCATTATGGTTTTACATCCTTCAGCAGAACGTTATGATTTGGTCCATTAAATTGTCTTCCGGTCATGTCGCGGACTTCCCGTTAAAAGAGCACGCAAAAATAAAAAAAATAAATTATAAAAAATATAGCCCGTTATGTAAAACTGTACTCATACTGGGCGGCGAGTCGTCTTCAAGTAATTCATTATGATTGAACTCATTCGAGGGAGACGAGTGGCGGTATGCTGGTATGTATATTTTTTTGGCAGTTGCACATTCAAAAACAATGGTCAATCATGTCCGACGTAATAACGCATCAAATATTCTCACAGGGGTAATGATTCGTTTAACAGAAATGTATTGGCGCATTGTTTCAAGTGATATATTGATTTCTTACTCTTGGAGACACTAGGTCATTTTATACAGTTATATTTCATAGTTTTTTACTGAGCTTACCACAAAATTGAGCCATTTTTAACAGTATTTTAAGATTACAAAGTAATCGGGTTTAAAATTATTTAAAAATATGTTTTCGTTGTTATTAAATTTAAATACAAAATAAAATAAAATTACATAATATTGTATTTAATATAATATATTCTATTGAGTAATGAATAAATTCAAGAAAAGTACAAGGACACAATCCCATAGTCATTTAATTAATGTTGGATAGGTAATACATTTTTAGATGTTTATTTTTTTTATATTTTTGAATTGGGTATCCTAACTATGCTAAAACCATATGATTTTATCTCTTACATACTAATATTAATTTCTTTAATTATTATTTTATGGGTATCCTTAAAATTTTAAACAAAAAATATTTTCAAAATTGCAAGAACAAAAAGAGTTATTATTTATTAATTTTATAACTGAACGGCAATTTTAGAATTAAAAATAGAAAAAAGACTTTTGTTTAATTTAGTTTACCTAAGGTACTTAAGGTAATGCATTTATTTACTTACAATTTAATATTTGCTTTTGTTGACTTAACAATTTAAATTTAAATATACCCAAACTATATGTCTGCAATAGTATATAGTAACAATTTATATAAAAGTTTTACAATTTTAATAATAACATTACATTTTTAAGAAATTTATTATTTTAGGATAATTATAGAAATATTAATAAGTATAAATTATACTATAAATTGTGTATTAAAAATGTATGCAACCCAATTCTGACTAAATGACATATTTGATTAGTGAAAAAGGGAAAAAAGAAAAATTTCTTTTATTATTTACGCATCCTGCAATGTTTATAGATTCATAATAAGGACTCTTCAGTAAATCGGAGGCGGTCCCCTTGGAACAGTCGATACTCCTTAACACTAGTACTAACACTAACATTAACTATACACTAGTTAACTAAATGTCTGGAACACCCGGAAATATTTAACGACCGACAGACGCGAGTATTCAAATACTTAAACAATAATAATTGACCCACTTGTCGCGGTTTTTTACTCCTTTTATGTTTTTTAATGGTTGCCCTTTTGTTTCGGGCTGAAGCGAAAGCCAGACGAGACAATAAATCTGAATTTATGACATCAAGCCCGTGTGCTCTGGTTGCCTGTCGTCCAAACAGAGGCCATATAATAACATGACGAGTACATGAACCACACGCGACCAATTAACAGGGATCTATAATAAAAATCTCAAGTTTTTAATTATTATGATTACGAGAGGAACAACAATGAATAAGTACTATGGAATTGGTAATAACTGGTATATGTGATATGTCAAATCAACTTGACCTGATTCCTTAAAGTTGTGTCATGGGTGAAACCATCATGCATTATTGTATATGTTTTTTTTCCGTACCAATGTACCATTACACAATAGTGTAACACCGACGAAATGAGTCAGTAAAAGGAGCGACGTCGAAAAAACGATAAGTCCTTCATTTTAATAATTTCAAGGGAAATGCATTTGTCAAACATTGTATTCACAATATTTATTTATATTATTGTATTCGATTTTTGTATTTGTACATCTTTGCATTCAAATGTAGGTATTGTTTTAATTTGTAAAATACCCATTGTTAATATTTATATTTACAACGTCTGACAATCTAATTGCAATAATTACGACATAAATGATTACAAGCGATCCATTACTATATTTCTTATATATTGATATAAAAAACTAAATAAATCCCATTAAGTAGAAATAGTATCAAATGATAAAAGTGTTGTAAACTTTGCTAAAAAATCAATAAAATCGAATTTAGAAAACGAAAAGAAACACGTTGGTTTGAATAACCAGTTAGTACCTTAACTGTTAATATATCTCATATTTCATGAACAACTGGAGTTTCTTGTTCTATATTTTCTAACGTTAGAATTTAAATAAGGTACCATTGTATATATGATAAACTGATAACCCATACTCACTTTCGGGTTTTTTGATTAATAAATGCATTATCCATAAAACAAACTAAAAATTATGTGTATTCAATTGCGAATTGCCATCAATAAATCAATAAAAAAAACTACCTACGAGTGCAATACATTTGAAAATTATGTATAATAAACACTTTTTCATCATCTTAAAAAATAATATTCTTATATCAAGTATTATTAGAGTATACAAGTTATATACTCCAATAGCTGTAAAAAAATGTTGGGTTTTCAATTATTCATAGTTGAACCAAGGAAACATTAACTTATAATAAGATTGATAGAAATAATTTTTTTTAAATGTTAGTTAAAAGAAATAATTCAAATATACCGTTGTTCTAAAACCATGTGACAAGTAACTGTAGTTATTCAAAAATTGTTATTATTATTTTTTTTTTTTTATAAGAATGGTTTCATTTTTTATGAAGTAATAATCTACTTATTTTTTAAATTTTGATTACCTGTCTTTACCATGAACATTTTTGCCAACATAAGAAATATGGTTTTTATGAATATTAAATACTAAGTAACACCACTTCACCAATGAATTATACTTTCAACAATTTAACCTTAAATTGTATTTAGTATACTTAAAAAAATATTTTTTTTATATAGTCTCTATTCTTACCATAGTTTTATTTTTTAAATTGTATTCTCAACTAGTTAACAAATCGTTGATCATAGTTATAAAAATGAATTGTATAAACATGATCCTATAGTATCGTATACCTCTATAGGAATATATAGGTATAATACAACAACAACGTAAAATACCTACCTATATTTTATGGTCGTCCATCAAGTAATGTTAATAAATTTCCTTTTGAGTTTTGAAGTACTACAATATTATACGAGTGTAATATAATTTAGTATATCTTCCCACAATTTTGAGGATGTCCAACGTTCATCCAAGATATCAATACACCCACATTTAAAAACCACGGTGTGAAAAAACTAGGTATTCGTTTAAAAAATCACTAAACCATGACTGTATAGGTACACACTTGCGTCGTGCACTTAAGCAAAAAAATATTCGAGGTTTTCCGGTCCTTATTTTTTTTTTCATATTATAACAACACCCATAAAACCAGAGACTTTGTTTGTGTCAACTGTGGTCTCCTGTGCATCGGTGAAAGCGATATGTAAAATAAAAAAATAGACGCAAACGATAATGTATTAAAATATATTCGTATCTACATACCTACTATTATAAGGCACATATATATATATGTATGCGTAGTCGGACGCAGAAAAATAATATCCTCTAAACTAATTTTTTATTTGAACGTCATATAGGCCGAATATTAAATCGGAAACGCGACCTGCACCGCCGCCGCATTGGCAGTCGTCGTCGCAATAATATTATAAATTATTATAATATATATATATATACCTATATTATATTTAATCCTATGCGTGTGCTCCGATAATATTATACATTCGTTTGTTTTCGGCCCGAAATGCGACGAATTCGCTGCCCTCGCCTCTGGCGGTCTTGTAGAAACCGACGACGTCGCCGGGTACGGTGCGAGCGGACTCGCGCGCGCGTGCTCGCGGAACGCCCGGCGCCGACGGTGCAGCGCGCGATAAAGACCGCTGTTGCGGCGGCGACGTCACCCGAGGGATATTTTCACTGGCGCGGAAGGAAACGTCCGAGAAGAAGAAACACAACAAGAAACGTGTTATTATTGTTTATAACCTCCAATTAATAATTTGTTCACCGCGATTATTCACGTCCGGCGCATATGCGTTGCGTATATGTGTATCTTGGTCACGACCTTCGAGTATCCGTGAACGGCCTTGTTGGGGCCGATATTCGAGCGAGAGAAAAAATAATACATAGGCACACGACGACGACGACGTATATATTATGCTAGTTTTCTTTTTCGTGTCGACAAAACCGATATTATAATCGTGCACACTCACAAAATATTATATTATTGTATATTGGAGTGCGTGTACGTATGTAATGTATGTATGTGTGTGAGTGTGTGTGTGTGTGTGTGTGTGTGTGTGCACCTGCAAGTAAATATTTGAAGACAGCGAGAGAGAGAGAAGACAATTGATGAGTATAGCGTTACACTGCTGCAAAAACGCCATTTCGTGGGCGGATGTATCTCCCGGATATTGTTTACTTCGACTTTCAGACAATCTCGTTTTCACCAGCCATTTCGACGATAACATCACTTTCGGTCAAAATATACTTCAAACCGTCAAATGTTTTTTATTGCTGTAGAACTAAGGTGTCGTCATACCTAAAAAGTATCAAATGAATTAATAACATGGTTAATAATAGTTATGGTTTATCGACATTCAGTCGATTTTCAAATTAAACACGTACCTAATTTTGTTTTATGAAAACCATTATTCGTGTCCATAATCACGATATAATATTATAGACCCTATTTTAGGGTGATTATTAGTGATATAATCAATATTATGAAACGACCATAATATAAACTAGATGTATTATTATGTACTAGCTTTATTACTCACCAACACTTTTATTTTTAAACACAATTTAAACTGCAACTTAATGTTTGTACTTGTATTTTTTCTGTAAAGAAATAATAGCAAGACATATTATTGAAGTTAAAATTATATCACAAATCAATTATTTACTCTTTAAACTTTTTATATTATTGGTCTAAAACTCTTAATAATTAAGGTAATTCCTTCTATATTTCATAATTATAATTTATAAATAATGATACATAAACCAAATATCTACATGCATACTAACTTGAAAATGGTATAATGATACCTATGACCTACCTACCTTTAGTATAATACTTAATATAATAACAATTTCATTAATTCTAAAAATACGAATATTATTATAAAAATTCCTTTTTTGAATATTTAATTTTAGCTATAAAAACCTTAACAAATTTGTATTACCTACCTAATAAATGAATTCTTAAAAAGAAGATATTATTGCATCAAATGAATACCTATAAATATTTAAATTTAAAACAAAGTTTATAAAAAAAAAAAATATCAATGAGTCAATAAGTAAAACATTTGTTAATTGTTTAATACACGTGCATGGCCAACATGTCATGCCTACACAATGAATAACATAGAATAGTTTAGGTGGGATTGTAATATTTATATTTTGACATATTTACATAAGGTATTGTCTTAAAATATTAAAACACTAAACTAATAAAGTAATAACTAATGCGATCCGTAATAAGATTTCTGTAAACCTTTTATTTTCTACTTTGTTATGTTACCATATTCCATATGTTACTGCAACGAAATTGAAGTACACGTAGACATTATTTCTGATTGTATTAAAATGATAATTTTTTATGAATAACTTGTGCAAGTAGATTTTAGGTACGTCGTCCTATATACCAATTTTACATTTGCATGTCATTCATCATCTATAATAATGTATTCAATATTCACACCGTATTTTTGGATCATTTTCTCTGCCCCATAAATTAAATTCCACATGACACAAATTATTTGATTTCGTCCAATATTCCGTGTTATTTGTATGAACTACAAGACCGAAGTGAGTTCACAATTTTATTTATAAACATTTTATTTAACTCTTAAGTTAGCGGACTATATACGATCAATGCGCACTTTGATTAAATATATATATTGTGTGTATGATTATGACAGTTACAGTTTATTTAAAATGCTTTAAGGTATATTTTAGTAAATTTAAGTCTCTATTATAATAACTAACTAGTATACCTATATGTAATTTATTAAGACTCGTAAATTCACCGCTATTAGTTTAAATTCCTCCAATAATTATGGATATTAAAAAGATTATTATATTATTATTAATTTCCTTTTAACTTTTCAATAACAGTGAGACACAACATAACATCAGTACCTATAAAGTATATACTATATACATTTATTAAAGTAATCACGTACCTATATTATTATGTACGATTTATTAAATAGTAGGTAGTTGATAAATAATTCATATATATCATATATGAATGCATCTAAGCCAAAAAGTAATACATATATATTACATAATATGAATTATACACAGTGTGGTTCATAAAGTATACTTATCTCAGTTTCATTATTTATTAAACACATTTATTTAAATTTTGATTTTTCGAATTTTATACTAGATTTACTTAAAAACCATATTTTTAAATAGGCAAGTAACTATATTTTTTTTATAGGTACTGCATCATAGGAATTCCTTGTGACGATACAAATTTGTTTTTATTTTTTTCAAATGTGAACCCATCTATTTTTTTTTTTTTTTTTTAAAAGGGAAAACCCCCCCCCCCCCCAATTCTCAATTCTGCTGTAATTTTTTTAGCCGATTATTTCATTTATATCACGTGTATGCAAGTCTATATTCAAACGCTAGTAGTTTTCTAAATTATTAATCTTTAATAAAAGTACTGAGGATAAATAGTCCATAACAATAACATATTATGATAAAATAAAAATATTTATTACTTATAATATTAATCTAGTAATATTGACCATTGTATCATTGACAATGACAATTTTCATGAGTATAATACTTACAGTAAGTACTAGAATAATAAAATGACCACAAACATTTTATGTAAAACCATTTTAAGAACTATTTTTAATTTAAATTTGAATAAATTCATTATTATAAGGTAAAATGGAATGAGTACCTACTGAGAATGCCTGGTAGATTACAATAACTGGATTAAAAAAATGCAATAACCAATAGGTATTTAATTTTTGATAGCTTAATGTTAAATATGAGCAAAATTGTTAAAATTTGCAAAATAAAATATTTACCTAATTATTTTAACGATTTCTATTATCATATTGAATTATAAAAAATATGTTGTTTAATATATCAAAAAAAATATGATGAACCTATTGATATACTATATATATATTATGTATTATTAAATTAATTAGTATTCTAACATATCACAGAACAATATGTACATTGAATATATATACATGACATTCAGAAATATATATTAAATAGGTAATAATAATATTTTCCACGACCAAACTAAGATTTAAATACTTTTTTATTTATGACATTAAACCCAACATTTAAGTATACATTTAACCAACCAATGTAAAAAGACAGTGTTGCGTAACTAACTTTATACCTGTATAACAAATTTAAGTACAGCTGTCAATAATTATTACTGCATTACTTTAATATAGGTATTATGACTCTAAGTCAATTCATTAAAAAAGACATAATGTATTAACTAACTAATTTGAAAAAATAACCAAGGAGCAGTTATAGTTTTTTAATTTAAGCCCAATTTTAGTAAATACGTAATATTACATTATAATTATTGTCTTAATCTTGTAAAATAATAAATGTTTATTTTGTTAACACTGGCATATCATATAATTATAACGTTTTATAAATTGTACATTTTGTGTTTTTAAAATTAGAGATTTTCGAACAAACATTATATATAATAATAATGTTATAGACGACTACTGACTAACAAAAAAATGTTTATTATTAATGTTTAATTAATATAATAGCAAATGACAATTTTTTTTTCAGGGATATGTTACTTAACCGTAAAAGCTGGTGTTGCAGTTCGTCATTTTGAAAACAGTTATTCACAAGGTAATTCCGATGATTCATATCCTTATACGTGTATATTATACATAAATAAATTAGGTACCTATAAAATAATAATAGTACGAACTATGTAATATACGTCCATCTAGGTCATTATCACCCTGACGGTAATTCTAAAAAATAATAGTTGCGTAATATATTGACCTCCGGCACTTTCTCCAACCAAAAATGTTTTGGTAGAAAAACCTATGAGGTGGGTACGATTTTTTTTCTCCGCACCTATCACGATTGTCCCGTATGCGTTTTTTTTTCTAAGAAGTCACAAATAGTTGCACAACCGGTGTGTGTGTGTGTGACATTATGTAACGGATGTATCGGACGAGAGAAAAGTAAAAAGCAACGCGCGTGTGAGAGGAAAAACAATTATGTTTATTTTGGCGTTCATATAATATTACATATTATTACACTGATAAACGGGAACTGCATTTCCGATTTTTATGTTGTCGTACTTTCTCTGATGTCCCATAGGAATTAATTTTTGTGTATAAGTAATTTAAAATGTTTATATAACACGGTAGTTCAATTTTAATCGTTGTTATTTTAGATATTATTAATTATGTTGGTGTATTTATTTATTTTTCAATTAAAAACAAGCCTATAATCAAAAGGCAAACCAACCATTATTGCTGCGATGTATCATTATTGTTATTATTACATTTGTTTATATATTTGTTTACCTATGTATTACATTTTTACAAAACAAAAGACATTACTCTGTTCTGAACACCTGACGGTAAAGCACCCGGATATCGTGCATAAAATGGAAAGTAAATGAGTGTGGGCGGCGTAATATATTTTCTTTAAAAACACGCCGATTTACATATTATACGCAGTCTGTTTTGTCGGGTCGGTGAAATATAATATTAATTTTGTATAGTGTGTTCAGGAAGGTTACAAGTCCACTGTTCGCCACACGCTCGGCAAGTTCAATTGGTTGTACATTATTTTCACTTTGAACAACCTACGAATAACATTTTTAAACCAAGTTTATTTTTATTGATACAATATATACGTAGGTTTAGTCTCTAAACATTTTTAACCTACACGTTCATTTGTAATTTTTATTCTTTTAAATTATTATATAGTCACTGCACTAGAAAGTAACATCATTTTAAGCTTAAACCCATACCTAGTTACCCATAATAATAGTGTAATAACATACAAATTAACTAATAATGATATGAGCGCTTTACATTACTAAATATCATCATAATGTATAGGTAAATGAAAATAACCTCAAAAAAGAAAAATGTTATATAGGAAGTCAATTTAGTTTAATAGATCCGATAACTATCTACATCATTTCAAAATTCCAAAAAATAATAGTTTGAATACATTGAATAAATGTGTACATTTTTAATACAAAAACAAATAAACAATCAACAGTATTTCTATGTAAAGATTTAATTTTAGTTCACTTGTCACATTTAGTCATTAAATGCCATTCTTATAAAAAAAAAGTTTTTTTTTTAGAATATTATTTTATAATGAATAATAGTATAATTAATATTCAATAAATAGTAATCAATCGTTTCAAAATATTTTTTTATTATAAATGATTTAAAATCTACTCAATTAATCTTAAGCGTAAAACTTATTGCATATAGGATTGACACATTCCATGAAAACAATTAGGATTTATATAGAAAGAAAAATACAAACTACTCGTACGACTCGTATCTACGTCATATACAGAGTCAAACTGTGTCATGATTAATGTTAGCTTGTAACATTCTATTTATGAGCGTAAACAGTAGCAATGAATGATCACCAGATAGAATAGCATTTAAATAAATGATTGATAGACACATGAATAATAATGTCGACTCTTTGAATTTTCGTATTGGAAAAAATATGTTTTATATGATATAAAAACCACTTTAAATAGGTATGAAGGAAAAATTTAATTAATAAGCAAATATACCCTAACAAATATAATGGACATTTTAATATTACTTAAAGTTAGCTTACGTTTTTTTTTCTTATAATATAATATTTTTATAGTAATTTGTGAGAATATAATGTAACTGGCTACTAATTAGTGTGGGTTGTTGTTGTTTTTTAGAAAGAAAATATACACCACGCCTCGGATGCAACCAAACGAGTGAAAGTTTTTCAGGTGTAAATATCGTTTATTTCTGAGCAATGTTTATTCCAATCATACGCATAAAATCAAAATTTACTATTTCTAAAAATAAACTATATAAGTAGTTGCAATTCATTATTTCACTCTAACTACTATAAATTAAAACTCAAAATTAAATATTATTGAATACTTCTTATTATTATTTATTACCATTCTGTTTCAATTCTTAACTAAAAAACTAGTAATGAATTTAACTACGTTAAACTAGAATATTTAGCTCAGTACATTTATGTGCATTTATTTTACAATAGAATAAATTAGATATGTACAAATGTTGGATAATGAACACGTATATCATACAAAAACTATTATTTTTTTTACTTTTAAATCATAATGATTAGGAAGTTCTAAAATGATCATATCGTATAGATAATTAAAGCAATGCATACATGTAGAGTAATATATTATATTACAAATGTTAACTTCTTCGCTGTTTATACATAAACTAAACCATTATATAGATGAGTGTTAATAATACGAAAGTAATATTTTATATTATTGACATATTATACTTCAATTAAAATTGTATGCCCTATCTATTACAATATAAAAGTGCCCATTAAAGTGAAATCAGAATTGAAACTGATAAGGAGATAGGCACCTATAGGCTACAGTACCTATATGCATTTAAAAGTCCTTTACATGTCTCAGTTTCTTGTATGTAATAAATATAGATTTGAACTGTGATAAAACGCACAGAAAACTTTTGTGTAAAACCGTTTTCTTATTTCACCCACTGATTAAACAAACACATATCTCTTATCGGCTATCTCAATAATTATCACATGAAAGTTACATTGCTGAGAAATAGACTAGAGGGCGCCTAGCTTTATTTGGATAATACATACAAACGCAATGTTTCGTGGAACCGTCCAGAGAACTGATCGGTGATTAGTCAGTTAGTTATCCCATAGTGTTGCTAATTTACTTCTAATATCAAAGTAGGCCGACGTTATCTTATCGACGATTGAATTCACTCTCACACTATAGATTTCCATCTAATTTTTTCCATTCTTCGTCGGTTTTGCGGTTGCGACACTATAGGGCGTCCGAAATTGTCTAATGATACCTATGTAAGTGTGTGGGGGGCACAAAAACAGATAACTTTCTATATGTGTCAAGTATAATACTTAGTTATTTGAATTTTATTTTTATTTATGATTATTATTATCTATTTTTATTCTTGTTGTACCTCACCTAAACTGATCGCAAATTTATAACCATCGGCGCAGCGCCTACGTTCATACATATAATTAGCAGTACACCAAATCTGAACAAAAAAAAAAAGTAGCTCTCACTTATATTATTTAAACGTTAGGTATATTACCTTACCATTATACAAACAACATATACTTACATTTAATCGTTATTATGATGTAAATACGTATCATTAATAAATGTTTAATGAAGCATTGAAGCACCTACTGAAACTATTTATAATTCTACAATAAAAAATAATTTGTATGATCAATTAAAACTATTCTGTCAGCAGGCTGTAAACGCTTTCATGCGAACATCAAATAACTATTGATCGAACATTTATAAATCATTTAATAATTTACACAGAGTAATACAAATATACATATATAATTAAATTCGATATTTTCTCAGATATTTTTTAGTAATTTTAACTTTGGAAATTTATTAATAACCGACATTGGCCCTTTTTTTCTATTAAAATAGAATAACCAACCTAAATAGTTAGAAGGAGATCCGTTGAGTGGTTATATTAGGTTAGGTCATGATCAGCAAACTAATTCCTCATACAATAATTGGCCTGGGAGATCGCCGTTTGTTAGTAATATGCAGATGTAGAGTGTAAAGGTCTTAGAAATGACCCGTGATTAATTAACTATGTGGCAGTCAAAACAGATATAAGAGGCATGTAAAAATATGAGAATATAACATTACTTTTACTTGAATAGTTAAATATAATTAACAGCATATAATGTTATTTCCCATTAAACTTTTCATTTCTAATAAATAAAATAAATTCTACTTGTTGCAAGTTTGACTGACTATAACCTGACAAAATATGTATTTATCTTTTAATCTAAATAAGGCTTATTAATTATTAGGTGCTTATTATAAGTATATATATATAATATATATATATTATAAAACTTATTTTCGTATATCATGTCCCTGTGTTATGTGTATTGTAGACTGTAGACTGTAGTATTATAGTAGTGGGTACCAACTTGAGGAGAAAGTGATAAGTGGTGAGTCATTTATATGAATTGTTATCATAATAATTATTATACCTACTATTGCCCATTCAAATAATAATATTTCTAATAAAACAACCCGTGGTAATTAATAATCATCTTCTATAATTACCAATTCTTTTTCTTCCTCTACGCTCTTGCTGGCTCCCAACTATATGGATAGTTGCTATAATTACCATTTACCAATTACAAATAATATATTTAGTTACCTACCTATATCAGATGCTCGGCGGGAACCAAGAAGTTGATTCCATTTCATTATTATAGTTAATGATGTTTGTTTTGGGGATCTAACAATACCTACTGCGTTTTGATACATGTCATATTAGTCAACACATCATACAGATTAGTTTGTTTATTGAGGTATATGATTACAAATTATTTTAATTTGAAATTTTTTTTTATCTGAATACAATTTTGTTTAATGCCTTTCAGCTCTATTTCTCCACATTTCTTTTAAAATAGAACTAAGACAGTAGGTATAGTTTTCAAATATATTTATTTTTGGATGAATTAAAAAATATTTACATTTAAATGCAACTCTTGTTCTTTAGAGGCATTCCTCTCCCCACAACTATAGAACATCTTCTATTGAATTTCAATACATGTAAACCATAAACAACTAACATTTTTAATTGTCAGTGTAATATTGTGAATTTCTTCTAATTTATTAATGATTTATATATTTTATGACAGCTTACGATTTTACTGGTAGACATCAGTATAATATAAATCGACCACCTAGACAAACTGTAAGAGAATCTTTCCACTTTCCAACAAGTGATAATCAGGATCATGCAGGGTATAGCGATGTTACATACCAAGAAGAAGGTAGAAGCGCTAAATCGGGTAGACGTGCCAAATTACCAGCCGAGTTCCAAGGACCTCTACCTGAGGAACAGACTGAATATCCGCCTGTCGGTTCGGAAGAAGCTCGATATTTATCTCCACAAGCCATAGCCAAAATTTCAGAAACTCTTGGCGCTATCAACACTGTGGGGAGGTACCTAGTTAATTACACACGGGGAACCACGGATGATCGACTTGACAACCCACAGAGTTATCCAGTAAGTAAGTATATCTTTATAGAGAATAAAACAATAACCTTAGGTAATATATTATTATTAATATATATTTTATGCATAATTTATCAACATTTTTAACAATAATTTCGAATTAACTTATAAAAATAATATTTTCAACCTCTTATAATTTATAAAGTATGAATCCCAATAGATATTTTTTCACCACCTTAGTTTTTTTCATACGAACAAATAGGAAGAAGTGTCTCATTTTTTCACTGTCTACATTCAATTACCAAATATTCTTACTGTGCCCCGGAATACACAATTATTATATCTTTAAGATTAGAAAATAAGTATTGTTATAAGAATTTAAAAATTTTAAATCACCTATAGTATCTATAATTATAAAAATAAAATATGGATTTTAAATTACCTACCTATAATTATTCAAAAGTCAATGGTGAACATTCAACATAGTCTATTCATATAAGTTACTTACTTTTGGCACGTATAAGTTAGGGGGCCAATTCAACAGGTACTTTATCAAATTAAAGATAACATAAATAAATTGACTTCCGTATTAAACCGGATGGGTCAACTGAAATTGGTTGACGAATACTGATGTAGGAGAAGGTTTGCAGAAACAAGGTGACCTGCCAACTGCAATATTCACTATCAGCAAGAACGTGCTTGGTCGAAATATGACTGACATGGTGGTTAAGCCCTTGGTGAGTCTGGGTTCAGGCAAGGTGGTGTCGCAGGACAATAGACCGTGCTCTACACCGGATGGTTCTCAGGGAAACTGCGAAGACCTTAGCAACTGCCCACAGCTGTTGCTCAACTTAGGGCATCTTAGACAATCTATATGCTTTAAGAATCTGTTCGTGCCAGGCGTGTGTTGCCCAAAAAAGACATCTGAACAGTAAGTATTTACTATTTCTTAGTACCTATAACTTAACCGGAAGGACTAAAAAAAATAAAACTAAAATTTACATTTTTAAAATACTTAACACTTGACAGTAAGTATATTTAATAAGAGATTTTAGAAGTTTACAACCTATAAGATAGTTAAAGTGGATTCAAAAAACTCATACATCCCACAAATCAATGTTCACTCTACTTAAAAATGTAAAACAATTATTGCACATTTGGACTTAATATATTTCTTAACTTTGATACGTCCTGCGTGTGTGCATTGTAATATTTATTATCACCTAATCAACATTTCTGCAATACTTTTTTTAATCGTATCGAAATAAAATATATTGACCAAAGCTACTTGTATATACCGAGTTTAATGTATAGGTACTTATGATCAGCCCTTATTTGATCTTCTTAAATGATTTTCTAAGCTAATAAAAATTATTTTATACAGAATAAATATTACAACTACAGTTCATAATATTTACACACATAAACCTACGCGCGAATTTTTTTTTTTTTTGGAAATCGTCAATGGACATTTTTTGTTTCAACACAGCATGCGAGTAGAAAGTAATCCAATTGGAAGGGAAAAACGATTTTTAATAATATATACATATATACACTATATTATTCTTCTTTAGACCATTATCTCGTCCGTTTGTCTTATTCATGCGTAAAACTTAATTGCCGATGACCTTGCCCACCACATTCACCGTGTCCTCACGCGCGCGCGCTTTCTTGCGATTACGATATAGGTACACAAGTGAACAGTCGCGTCTATGCACGACATGCCGAACATTACCGAAAGGATAAAGAAAGGACAAAAAAACAATACTCGGCTATTCGATTTGTAACCGCTATTGCGCTCTATTTAACGCGCTTACTATAAATTTCATTTGTTTATTAATAACACGCCTGTCTATGCGTGTTTGACTATCTAATCAAACAACATTGATTTTCACTTTTCATTTTCACGTCACAAAAATAATATATTATTTATTCACATGCATATAAAACGGGTTAATTACAGCGAAAAATATGTATCAAAATAAATTAGGAAATTCTCATATGTAACGCGCATGTGTTGAAACACTGTTGTGCAAACACTTCCGCAGTTATTATTGTATCGAGTTTGACATGATTTTCGTTTTCACTCTTAAATAGTATATTAGATAATTCCATTGTGTCTACGAACTACATTTTTCATTTTTTAATATTCAATAGGTAAATGACGGAAATTAGTACGTGGTCAAAAAGTAATGCAAGTACCCCAAAGTCATTTGTTAATTACAATTCAAGTAAAAATGTCGTCAATTTAGAGAAATTGCTCTTGGTATAATAGCGTTTTAAGTTTCAACATTTTATGCGGTCACTCATCTATTACATAGGTATTATAACAATCGAATTTTATGAAAGCACGAATCTGTGGTCAATTCAACAATTAATTTTACAGCTACCGTAATTACTGATGTATAAAAACATTACCCGTATAAAAGTACTTTTAAATAGTTTAAATAATAATAGTTGTTCAATTTTTATTTCGTTTTTAAGCATGATCAGTTTTTCTAACTTTCTATTTTTGTGTTTTTAAGTACAATTCGCTATTTAGTTTTATCCACTCTACTACCGCATTAAATTAAATACTTTTAAGGTTTAAAATGTAACTAAGAATTGCATTGTTTGTCTAATAACATGCTGCAGCATAAAATAAATTTTGAAAAGAAAAACATTGAATGAAAATATACTTCATGTAAGTAAAAAAATCACAGTTCATATGTATTGTAGGTTAGGACATTAATTTTAAAACACATTATGTAGGTACCTATATCTTATGTAATACAATTTAAACGAATCTTTATTCAACAGATTTAAACTAATGGCATTTTAAATGCTTAAATACATTTATATAACATAACTATATAGGAAAAAATAGAATCACTTGTTTAACTGTATTTTTTATTATCTTATAGACAAGTTCCTGAAAAACCTTCGAAACCTGAACACTTTGTGACTCAAACTACAGTCACTAGACCCCCAATAAACACTCGGCCACCCTCGGCCACTCGACCACCACCAGCTAATATTATCACGTTGTCTACTAAAGCACCAATACAAGTAGCAACCAAACCAACTACAAGTTTGGTGTCTTCTAATAATATTGATGAAGGTAAATATAATTGATAAATAATATAATAATATAATAATAATAAAAAAATATATTTTCTATATATTTCTATATGTTTATAAATTGTGATTGGGAGTTTTATTTGATCCGTGCTTGACGATTAAGCGATTCAAAGCCTAAAATAGTTTATAATAAATTTATAAATTTATACACGCCTAGATTATAATTTTTATGTTTACAATGCATATCATTATATAGGTAATTCATTCTTGAAAAAAAAATCAATATCATATTATTTTTAAAAGACAATGAGTTTATGCATTCATTATAATAATACGATACAAACATTTATACATGCTATTACACTATAGTAATAAAAAAATAGATTTAAAATCAAAAAAAAAAAATTCCATGATTGAAATGAGCCATAAATATAAGCATATACTTCTAATTGTGTGATAGAATTAAACTCGGATTTAGTATGGACTCGGAACAATGATTTTCCGTAAAACCTCATATCAAAGTAGCAGTTGGTATTTTTCAAGCTTCAGTAAATTTGTTTATTTCACACGTAGTTGATTAATAGTATTTACAGCAGGACTTAATATACGGCAACCAACTTGGCAGTAGACTTGTCTTCAAATTATATTTCAATTATTTTCAGTGGAAAAATGCTCTTATAAATTATAAGAAATAATTTTACAAACTCCAGTTTTTCTGACCGAACTATAAAATTAAATCATAATAATTTCATATACTTTTTGAACGGATAACTTATATACATGGTTAATTTAAAATTAGACTGTGGACGACCTGAAGTACCAAAGTTCCGAGTAGTCGGAGGAGACGAAGCTTTACCAGGTCGATGGCCATGGATGGCTGCTATATTCTTACACGGTCCCAGGAGAACTGAATTTTGGTGTGGAGGCTCATTAATTGGACCAAGACATATTCTTACAGCTGCTCATTGCACACGAGATAATAGACAAATGCCGTATGTTTTATTCGTTGGTAGAATTAATTTTAGATAAACATGTCGAGAAAACTATTTATCATAATAAAAAAAAAATCATTGATAGACTAAAATAATTTATTTCTGACGAATTTTATTTTTCAGTTTCAATGCCAGACAATTTACAGTTCGACTGGGTGACGTAGACCTACGCAGGGATGACGAGCCTTCGTCTCCCGAAACATATTATGTTGTCGAAGTTCGTGGACATAACAAATTCTCCAGAGTTGGTTTTTATAATGATATTGCAATCCTCGTATTAGATAGACCTGTGAAAAGGAGCAAGTACACAATACCTTTGTGTTTGCCTCCTAAAAGTTCTAAGTCAGATACTTTTGTTGGACAGAGCCCAACAGTTGTAGGATGGGGTACTACGTACTATGGTAAATTAAATTTGAAATAGCCATAATTGATAAGATACAATTTATATAAAATTAATTATTATACAGGTGGTAAAGAGAGTACTGTACAAAGACAAGTTGATCTACCTGTATGGAATAATAACGACTGTGACAGGACTTATTTCCAACCAATCAATGAAGACTTTATTTGTGCAGGATTGAAAGAAGGAGGAAAAGATGCTTGTCAGGTAAATCTTAATCTAAAAGTATCTTAAGAAAGTGTACTATAAAAAGTGTATTATTTTAGGGAGATTCTGGAGGTCCACTAATGCTAAAAAAAGATGGTAGATGGATACAAATTGGTATTGTATCATTCGGTAACAAATGTGGTGAACCTGGCTATCCGGGTGTATATACAAGGGTCACTCGATACTTGGATTGGATTAATGATAATATTAATTGATCATATTCTGAATAAGCGTCAATGATAAAATATGTAAAGTAATAAACGATAGCGTAAATGCCAAACTTATGTACCTACCTATATTTATACATGTATTTTAAATAGAGATATTACAAGATTCATAATATATCTACATAATATTTTTTCTTTCATTATCGGCATTCTCGTCGTTAGTAAATTAAAAATTATTTTATATGTAAATCGTTTTGTAAATAAAATATATGAATAGAATTTCTCATGATTTAAATTCTTGAATTCTCAAAGAAATATTTAATATTAACTATTTATTTATTGAATCGTAACCAAGACTATTAGACATATAAGTAGTCTAAAATCTATATAATATTATGAGTTGTAAAATATTATAAATTCAACCGATGCATTTAAAAAAAAATATATTTTACAAAGTATAAGAAAATTGCCTACACTTGTATAATGTATAATTTAATAAAATAATTATATTTGTATATGTTACAGAGTTATATTAATTATTTATAATTAGTTATTTATAAAATTGAGTTTCCAAATGTATTTACATTTTTTAAATAAACATTTACCTAACTGTTAAAAAAAATTCAATTTATCCATAAACCATGTATAATATTATGTAATATTATATAATAAACACATTTGAGTGAATCGCTAAATAAAATATTATGTAATCCTTTCTTATGTTATTTTTGTAAAAAGTGGGCAAATGAGTATTTAAATTAGTTTCAGTATTGTACTATTATAATATTGAAGAAAAGAAAAGAATTGCTAGTATGAAGAAATTAACCTACCTGATACAGAGTAGCTACTCGTACGTCCTACATAACACATCAAAATACCGAACTGAATTTTTAAATAAGAATGGTTAAATAGAACCCCATGTTTTTCTAGAACACAATAGAAATTCTACCAGTAAGATCATATTATTATATTTTATATGAATTAGAAAATTAAAAAAGTTAAAATTAACCACGCAAGATAGTATAATGTATTACATGGTTTTGTAAACAAATTGTATGTGAATATTTTCTTTTTACGCAACACATGTAATAAAATAAAACTGTGATATATGATGCATTTTAAATTACTTATTAACCTATAGAAAAAGACGTTAAACAGCTTCATATTGGCATACAGATATTTTTACCAATAAAAAATTAATTTCATTAAATTAAATATTAATGCATTTTCTATAAACAGTAATAAATTACCCTATACACAATTAGGTTATTCGATCGGCTTCTCTCGGCGTGTTCTGCTAAAACACTACGTAATATTCTTTTAGAATTATAAATATTTCGACTAAGTATATAAATGAGTTTAAAACTATGTTAATTGTTATACTGAGTAGTGAGTACTGTCATACTACTTTACTGGGTATTGCCGAGTTGATAATGTTTTTAATTATGATAGACAACATCATTGCATTGTTAACTATTCTATTTTATTTTTCCAGCCTAAAATAAAATATTTTACAATTATTTTGATATTATGATAAATCTATTTCAAAGGCTAACACTGCAAATACAAAACAGTATTCTGTAAAACTGTATACGCCTCAAATTCTATTATTTATCTTGTATAAATTGTAAGATATTAGATCAATTATACAACATAACAATAAGATACTTGAAATTGATTGCTCTACCCCTATTGTAAAATGAATTATGGCAACAATAAAAATGCCTGTATTCACTGTTCATTGTTCAGTTTATCATCAATGTACAGTGATGCACAGCAAGGCTTTTACATTCCACTGTTGTTTACGTTGCATTATTTAAACATTACACTTGGCGAATTCATTGGAAACTTAAAAATTTCCTTTTAAAAACTAAAACGAAATAGTTTTACTGGAAAACATGGCATCAAATAATCAATTTGTAACATTTAATAATGGTCAAGAGTATCCAATTTTAGGATTTGGAACATGGAAGGTAATTATTAATATTAATATTATTATATTATTATATTAAATGATTAAAATACCTATATTTTCTTAAAAAATGTACATAACTACTGGTTTTAATTTATTTTTTCAATTAAAATCATAATATTTTCAAATCAAATATACATATTAAGCAAAAATACACAAGCGATTTCAATTTCATAACAATACATATTGAACATGCTGTACTAATATAATTTAGACAATACTAAAAATACGTGTCAAAACTTCATATAAAATTTTTTAAAATAGGAATTTTTATTAACTTTCTGTAATTATTGTGATTAAGTAATGTTATTTAATGATTTTCACTAATTTTTAAATGTTAGGATAACTACGTCATCCCATCAAGGTTTATTAACTAATATATCTCGCTAGTGAAACATAGTAAAAACTTAAGCTTACAGAGATTCATCATAAATTATTAAAAAAATTATTTTATAACTAAAACCTATTTGTGTAGTCTATATTTAACAAACACTAATAATATAATAATACTTTTGATGATATTTTGCACAGTAGTATTTTATAAATTATTAATAGGTAGGTGTATTGTTATAGTTGAGCTAGATTTAAAATAAAAAGCTAATAAAAAAAAAAAAAAAAAATAGGTAGGTGTCTCTGTCTTACAATAGAATATTAAGTCTTTAAGTCTTTTGTGTTGAACTTGTCGGTAATATTAGGTGGGTATGGACGGATGTGTAATAAATTTCACAATTTTTCGATATTTTCAGTAGTTTTTTTTCTACCCCAGAAACCAGTGAAAACATAATTTATGACCTCTCTAAACTATAAAAAAAAACCTGATTTAATTAATTCACTAATTCATTTAAGGTCTTATACAACTTTTTAATTGAACGCTACATCCACATTTTCGTCTTATAAGCGCATAACGTATACAATTGTGCTAATAATTAATTTAACTAAGTTATGTTTAATATTAATGACTGAATTAACGATCATTAAATTTAAAAGTAGGAATATCATCTAGTGAATCTCATAGGTAACATACAAATTTTAATGTCATAACTCGCTGACAAATTAATAAATACAAAAAAAACTGGACTCGTTCCGTCACAGATAAACTATAATCGTAATTCATAATATCACGTGTCCAATTAATTTTGTAACTCTCAACATTTCTCATTTCATACGGTTTTTAATGTGATTCACTAAAATAACGTTAATGATGACGTATGTGAGCTGTAAATCAGATATAACTTCATTTGCGTATACCATATGATTATTTTTATTTAGATCAGGTAAGACAATAAGTAAACGTATCACGTATAATGTTAATATAGTTGAAATATATGGGATGTGAGTTTTATGTATATTATAATTTTATAATGTAGTCGAAACCTGGAGAAGTTGAAGAAGCAGTGAAAGTTGCAATAGATACAGGCTACAGACATTTTGATTGTGCAATGTTTTATGGAAATGAAAGAGAAATAGGAGATGCTATTAATCAGAAAATTGATGAAGGTGTAGTAGCTCGTGAAGATATGTTCATTACTAGCAAAGTAATAATTACATTATAAATTCTAAAGATATATAGAAACATTTATACAATATTATACATTTTTTTCCTGTGTTCAGTTATGGAATATTTTTCATCAACCTGATATTGTAGAAACTGTGTTAAAAAAAACTTTATCAGATTTACAAGTTGAATATTTGGATTTATACTTGATTCACTGGCCTATGGCTTTCAAAGTAAGTATATATTGTGTCTAAAGACACCGTCAATATTTGTACCACTATATACGTATAGTAAAACTACTGCAACATAATACTAGGAGGGCGGATTAAATGATGATTTCATTCCAAAAGACGATGACGGTAACACAATTGAAGGTAATGGTTCATATATTGATACATGGAAAGCAATGGAAGAATTGGTAGAAAATGGCCTTACCAAATCAATAGGTGTATCAAATTTTAATAGAAGACAAATTCAAGAAATATTAGATGTGGCTACCGTGAAACCTGTAAACAATCAAGTACGTATACACTTATATTTCACCTGGAATTTGTAGAGCTCGTATAATTCATACTTTTTTGTTATTTATAGGTTGAATGCCATCCTTATTTAACCCAAAAGAAATTAAAAGAATTTTGTGACGAGCATGACATAATATTAACTGCATATAGTCCACTAGGAAGTCCAGATAACCCATGGAAAAAACCTGAAGACCCGACTCTTTTAGAAGATCCAAAAATTATTGAAATCGCTGAAAAATATAATAAAACTTCGGCTCAGATATTAATAAAATACCAAATTCAAAGAGGAATTATGGTTATTCCGAAATCCGTAACTAAGAGTCGTATTGAATCCAACTTTGAGGTATGGGACTTTGAACTTGAACAAGAGGATATTGATCAAATTGATACATTCGATTGCAACGGCCGTTTTGTGCACATGAAAGGGTATCTAAAATATTATTTACTACTTAAAAGTTTAAAATATATTTTCAAATGTATTCACCAATATTAAAAATGTTTATAAATATTTTTTAGGAACATGCATTTTAAGGATTATCCATTCATTGATGAATATTGAATTAAATATACATAGTTGAAAAGTGTTACTTTTTAGTTACTCTGCACTATAATAAATATGCACATGAATACATTTTATCACCATATAAATATAAATAATACTTTATTATATTTATCGATCTCCTTTTATAAAAAAAAGAAATAACATGCCAGCCGATCTATACGACTATACTCAGTACATTTTTAGAATATATAGAATTTTTTTTCAATTATTTAAATAAAGGGAAAAACTAATAGTTGGTATAATACTATAATACTGAGTATTTTGAATTAAATTAATATATTAATATATTTGTACATAATGTATAAGCTAAGTCATTTCAACAGTCAATTACACTAGTTAAGTTAAAAAGTTAATTAGACAATTATGACGTATTGTACACACCTGCAAAGAGACTATTTAGATAAGGATCTGGGTAGCCTTTTTTTGTATATTCATATTATTTGTTATATTTTTTAATTTATAATTTTTAGTTACGAGACATTTAAATGTTGTAATGATTTTTATTTATCTAATTCGTTTTTTCTATTCAATTACCCATACCTACTACAGATTATTGTAAGAATTTAATGTTTAAAAGTGTTCTTACATTCATAATATTTTGTAAACCTCTAAATACGTTTTTCAGTAACTCCACTGATGTTTTCTGAATCTTATAGTTAAGGATTATACATCTTTTAATGCATTTCAATCATATCACATTATGGTCGTACGCCGACGTACGGCGTTGTAGAAAGGCCACATAATATACACCTTCATTCACTCCGGGGTTCGTCTTGAGTTTCTACTAGATTTATGAATAATATACATCGTCACTCAAAGCAGCCATTTCAATATAGCAATTAAACAAGGTAGTGATGATGTCGTACACGATCTACCTAAATCGGCGATCTACTGGTTTTCCGTGCGCCGAGCGGTGCCAAGATAATTTACGATTTTAAGATTAATTTTTAGATTATTAAATCATAGTCTAAATTTTATTGATCCAAGTACAGGAGCACATACTCAGTCAATCGAGGGTCTTCGGCGTATTGTGAAGAAAAGATACGGTATAAAAGTAAACGGAGCTTCACCTTTACTCGAAAGGCAGTTGAAAGAAGAGTGTTGGCGATCACTTCATCCGTCCGTAGATTCAATATTTGACGATTTTCTTTAAGACATGAAAAAACATTTTTAGTTTAAGGTATTTTATAAAAATAATACTTGTATAATCTTTGCATATTATTATTTCGTTGTGATGAAAATAATACGGAAATTAAATACTATTTTTGGTAGATCGCGCACTACTTGAAAACAAGTTTGGTAGATCGCGTACGACAAGAGTTCCTCAAACAAATAATATTGGTAGGAACCTACTACTTGGACTTAGTCGCTCGGACAACACAAAATAATTTAGTTTAGGCAGAAATCGTTTTTTTTTCTGATTGCAAAATTGACAAAGTTGGAGTAAATTAATATTTATCAATAGCATTGACTATAGCAGGTATATGGTGTAAGGAGGCATACAACTTGGATTAATCCACCGTGGACGCAGCATAAAGGCATAATAATATCAACACTCGAGTCTCAACAGTCAAGACGTATCACACGATGTATAGAATGTAGATTTGACTTATTGCATTATGTTTTCTACTGTCAGAAGTGGTCCCCCAAAACTTTAATTTGAACATTGGTAACACTGGCTTAATAGTTTTTTTTTTTTTACTTTTCAAAGACAAAATGACTGCCGGCTAGACACTTTAGAGTTATTAGACTTGGGAGTACCAGACACTACTACACGACCATGGACTCTCCGTACTGTAGTACAACTAGTACTATTATAGTGTACTGTTGTACAGTGTTCTACGGTAGTACGAGGTATAGTCTACGACCGTCTAGTAGTGTACTCTATAGTACTTTTTACTGTACACTGTAGAAGGGCAGTCTGGCTCTGCCTGTTATCCTTTTGCCGACGCTTCGTACTGACCACTCGGCAACGCCGCAACGACATCCGCCGGTCTGGCGGACAGTAATAGAACAGTATAGATTAGACTATTAGAGAACCGGCGACCGGCATTCGCATTGCCGCGCCCGGCTCCGGCCACAGCCCACGGCCTGCAGGCAACAATAATTATTTGAAATATTTTAAACGAGTTATTGTATAACAACCATTTGGTAACTGGTATTTCATATAATTATATTATTTTGTTATTAATAATTGGACTTAACTCTTGCAGGTCACTCATCGCATGCTTTGTTACACGTTACCACTTGTTTCTATGATAATACTATAGCTGAATTACCGGACGTTGCCCGGAAAAACTCCTTTTAAGTGTAAAACTGTAAAACACTGGAGGAAGCAAGTCTTTTTAAGTATAAATTATAACATTGTAGCCACATGTGTATTTTGTTTTTTTCATATTTACAATATTATTTTAGAATATATTATGGGTAACATCATGGTGATGTGCAAAATAGTCTTTTTGTGCAAAGCCGTTTTGCATTTTTCACAATACCTTCTTGTATACAATATTTTTGGTTTGTCCTTCGGGCCACGGGAGAAACAGTCTATCCTTAAATTCACTCCTGCCACTTTCAAAGACTGTCCTTGCGCTTTGCTAATGTTGTCGTGGCAAAACATACCTCAACGGGAAACTGTAGCCGTTTGAATTGAAAGTGGTAGTCAGATGGAATCAAAGGTATTAAAATTGTTTCTCCCATACCGCAGCCTGTACAGATAGTTTCTTCAATTAGATTTTTATGTAAAATTAGGAAGTTGAAGTCGTGTGCCATGTTGGAATATGTCACGCGTGTCCGAACTGCTGGAAGTACGGCGAGCAAATGAAATGAATATATTTTGTTCGCATGCCCATAAGAATGTATAGGTACCGTATAGTACTATAGTGTATAGACACCGTGACCGTGGCAAGGCAATAATAGAGAGATAACTCATAAATAGAATTTGTATGGGTTTATGTTATCGGTGTGCATTTTATCGTTTAACGATTATTATATAATAGGAGTATATTAGTATATTATATTGGTGTATTAAGTATTAAAATTGTATTATAATTTAAGTATTCAAATTTTTTTGTTTTAAGTATTTAAATTGGTGTACTCGAGATACATGAGATTATTTTTATCTATAAACTTCTCGGAACAATTCTTATTGTTGACCTTCGGACAAAAAGGATAGGTTGCAGGTAGCTGGAAACCTGAGGGCTGCCATGACTCCATGAGCCCGTGCCGTGCAGCACAATACGTATTGACGATGAGTAAATATAGTTGTTAATTACTCCACTAAAACGCGACATTTTTGAAAATCCTTTAAACATGCACGGTAAAAATATGAGAAGAACCTCTATTCCAAATTTGAAGTTCGTACGTTGCGTAGTTTTTGAGTTACAGCGATTAGTGACTAAG
>NW_019102214.1:0-3137 GCF_001856785.1 Myzus persicae | reverse complement strand
TTGGTGTCACAATTTTTGTAATGTCACTTTTGGTAACACAATTTCGATACAATTATAAACAATTTTTTTAACGACCTTATAAATGAGAACTATTTTAATGTACATTTAATTCACTAAATGCACAAGATACACAATACATTTTCGGAGAGTAATAAAAGTCGCCTCCTCGTTATACTCTCTGGGTAATGCTAAATAACTGCAAGTAAGTTTTTTCTAAATTATATATTATAAAAATGTGATCAAAAAGTGCTATAATATTTTTCGTCTAAAAGGGGAAGTAGTTTTAAAATATTTGGGCGAAAAACGAAAGGTAATTTTTGGGCGAAAAGAGTCCCACCCACCATTTTGTATTACTTTTCAGACTAGACCTCTCGGAGACGGTTATTTTGGTCTCCTATGTATATTTTCTTATATCTATTTGTATTTTGTATTTTGAATTTTCTATAACTTATAAAATCAGGTTGAATTTATTTATCATCGCATTGTTTTTGTTATTATTAAAATCATATTGATATTTTCATTAAGTTTCACAATAATTGTATAGTTTTCCATAAGTTAACTTTTGTTGTAATTTTATTTCATTATTTTAGAAACTATTTATGGTTTATATAAGCTTCTAGAGCTTCTTGTTAACAGTTTGTATTTGTTAGTTAAGGATTTTAAATTCTTTGACATTATACACATTTATTTTAGCATGTTTCAAATCAGTGGTTTCTAATTGACTAGTAGACTGACCATCTAAACTTTTAATTAAAACTTTACTTGGTTTTTCGACTTTTGTGTGGGTTTTTAGTTGCTTTTCTCAAAGCTGTCGTCGACAACAATTGTGTGCTCTGAATCATTTCGGTCTACCGAGAGGTTCATGGTTATGATTTTCATTATTTGCTTTCATCTGTTTTGAAAGTCCAAAAAATTGTATGTAAGTTGGACATTTTTAACATAACAACGCCATTATTGTCTTGAACGGTTTAGTTCGTTTGTTGTACGATCGAAATAAAATTTATGCTAAAGTCATATAAACAATCGTATAAAATATACGAGATTAATGAACGCACTACTAATACCACGTTCACTAGTACTGAATTTTCTATATGCCATATTTTCTATAACCTTGGTTACCAATGAGTAAAAAAAAAGCTATTTAATTAAGTTTAAATTATAGTTTCAAGTTGTAAATGCTGTAGCCAGGGGGAGGTTTAGGGTTCAAACCCTCACTCGAAATTAACAAATGACATTTGAAATTTGAAAATTTGCTAGTAAAAAACATATTTATAGGCACTCTAAACCCCCTCCTCCGAAAAAATCGTTTGCTAGCCATGACCCTAGACGAACAAACTATGCAGATATTTTTATTTCGTAATATATCTATGGACTTTAATGTCTCATTGGTAACGACGGTACAATACTCGTTTTGCTTGAATTTTGTCGCAATGCACACCACTGTATTATTATTATTATTATTATTATTATTTGTACAACTATAGTAATTACCTATTGTTCATTACAGAAGGAGCAATGCGACTACTAATGTTTTTATTTCCATTTCCAAATCAAATTTAAGTCGAATAGCGATCACCGAGAGACAGTATCATTATGGACATAATAATTGGACACGCTGCTGTGTACAATATAAGACAATATTAATGAATTTCGACTTGATTTTTTCATCAATTTATCTCCGTCAAACATTTACGGTGACATCGAAGTCGTCGTTATTTCTCCGTTATTGCAGCATCTGTTTGTTAGAAAACCGTTCAACCATTCGGTTTTCCTCTCGGACATATTTTTTTATGTACACATTTCGTCTGTCTCGTCTGTCTAGCCGTCATAGTTATATTGCAGTCGAGTCATTTTAATTAAACGTAATAATTATGTCGTCCGACTGTGTACAGGTTGTCTGCTTTCGTGTGTAGTGCTGCTCTATATAGTTAGATAATGTTATGACGTATACCCTGCAGGGAAATCACAAAGGTTAGAAACCTTGTCTCGTTATTGTTTCGTTCTCCGCGTTATAGTCGTGCACATATATCCCTGAATGCACGACGTACCTAATAATGTGTAGAGCATAATATATTATATTGTTGATCAGAATAGAATATCATCATCTCGTTTGCTGTGTTGACGTAACTCAATTTTTGTACACCTACGCAGTTCTTATTTCTTTCTTCGATGGAATTGTTTTTTTAACAGAACATAATATATAAATAGACAGAGAACACATTTTAAAACATGGCTCTTTAAACTATACGTAAAAAATCCAAAAATCATGTAATGTAATCAATAATGAATGTATAATCAAAAGAAAAAACGGGGGTCGATATAATATTTGTCAAATCATCTTGTATAATATATAGTAATATAGTTTGTGTATAAATTCTAGTTTAAACGTACAAGTGTTGTGTTCGATAAATATGTTAAACGGACGGCGAAGTCGTGTTGTACACGGTTCGCGCCTTAATTATACGCATTTAGCTATTAATCGATTTACATTTATAATTTACAACTATAGGATTTAGTTTTAGTAATAATCATAATGATCATATATATATAGTGCCTACATACATCACGCCATTCGTTTTCATGAGACAATACAATATGCTCGTTTCTGTATATTTGTTGCATTATACGCATATACGCAACAAGGATTACATTAGTCAACTGCAGACTAAATTTAATATTTTTGTAACACTCACGATATTCTAATACACAACGCCTAAACGTCGTCAGACTAATGTCTAATTTAAAAATTATTTTTACTTTGGCTAGGCGTACACACACACACACACACACACACATATTATAAAATATACATTACACATATACCTATACGTATACCTCCTACGCATAATATCTTCGAATGAGAACCAAAAGCGTATATTATACAGGCGCATAAACTCATTCCCTTTGCTTTCGAATATTATTAATATTTATAGGCACTATAATAATAATAATAATAATAATATATACCCATATATGTATATATATATATGTATTATGCACATAAATTCACAGACTCGTAGGGAACGGGTCACAAGTTATTTGAGATGTATATTGTATATATTGTGTACACATTATATAGATTTATATAATGCGAACACGTGATCGAAATAATTTTTACCGAACAAGCTCGACGACTG
>NW_019102213.1:0-3130 GCF_001856785.1 Myzus persicae | reverse complement strand
AATTTAATCAAAAAAATAATGATATTTAAAAAAATTATGAACAATAAACTACTCGCAATAGATAAATGTTTTTATCATCAAATTTTTTTTTATAATCAGATTCACAAATAGGCTTTTTCGAACTTGTCTAAAACAATACATTTTCAGTATTAAAAGATAAAAATAATTTTTTTTAATTATACGTGTAGCGTGAGTGAATATACATTAAATATTTAAAAAAAAAATATTGATTATAACAAAAGTTATTGCATTAGTCAGTTCTTTCTGTTATACACTCTGTATATAGGTAGGTACCGATCCTAATAACATGACAACGGTATCCCACAAGCACCTATCTATATTCTGTGTATTATGTTTATAGGAGCAATTTGGGGAGGGGCGGCTTGGAGGAGCGCAGCTCCAACAATTTGTATTTGAGGGTTAACTTGTTTTTTGTATTTTATCGGATTATTATTAATATTTCAACGAATTTTGTAATTTTACTATTTGTGTAACTGAGATTATGCAAATAAATTAAACGATCGAGTCAGAAATACTATTTGACGGGTGGAAATCCTTATACGTGATAACTTTATCACAATTTGTATGTTCCGTTTTCATTTAAATTCTCGATTTTGATCTGCTGAAATGTGAACCCTCGAAACCGATAAGCTAGATCACAAACATTTTTGTTATTTTGGGTTCTATAGTCCAATTTTTTTTTTTTTAATCCGACACGATACGACGGCAATATTGACTACGAAATTGTACGGTATTGAGCAATTTTAATCCGAAAATCCACGAATATCTGAATAAGAGTAGACTTAAATGAATACCGTTTATATTATGATTAATATTGTGTGCTTTTACTGACCGGATATTATATAATACCTACTGGCTTGTACTAAACGCTGAAACTGGAAATAATCGCGACTCCTCGCAAATCGGGTAAACATTTATTTATTTGTCAATATAGAAACGACTGCGCACGGGTACTTAACACGACAAGATGATAATAGTATCTGCACGAAACGGATCCCCCGCCTCGTAAACCGCATACCAGGAACCGTATACCGGAGGAAGCTGAGTAACGAAGACCCACATGACTTTTGACTTATTATAATTAAGTAATGCGCGGTTTTCCGATGTGGTATTGTGCACCTGAATTATACGCATACGCAGTATTACGACTGAAATGGGAAGCCCTCGATCGCTAGTGTAATAATACAGACGTGTCCGTAAATTACGGAAATGAACGTGAACGACGAGCAAAAACGAGCACAAGAAAACAATAATAAATATAACGTCCCTTATTCGATCGGCGACAGTCGAACACGATTTAATAATGAATACCTACTAGTTCGGATTCGGAGGACTGCGTTTTGCTTAAAGTTTTAGTGTTAAACGAGAGTCGAATTGATCCTGACGCGACTCGACGGATAGCTTTTCAATATGAAATGACGATTTGTTTTGATCATTAATGATTTGTCGTCTCGATGTGCATCGTATAATAATAATATTGTATAGATATTTGCAGGGCCGTATTACCGCTTAGGCTGTGTAGGCTAAAGCCCAGGGCGACAAATTTTTTTTCGGTGTGACCCAAAAACTACGTCGTATATTAGTGTAAAATATCAATACCCATGTAAATTAGGCGGTAAATTTATTTCAGCCTATGGGTGGCAAAAATATTAATCCGGCCCTGGGTATTTGTATATTATTCTTCTGTACGTTCCTACAGCAGTGGCGAGAGATGCATTTCGATACTTAAAAAACAGTATAGGTATAAGGTACTCGCATTGTCCGGAACAATTATTTTATTGGGCTGTGCAATTCTCGTGTAAATCGACAACTGTTTGAATAAATTCGTTCTTCGTTCAACAACTATAAATTATAAAATGCATACTTTCAAAATAACAATAGTTACGCGGTCTCGCCCGCTATATAGTGTGTGTACAACGATGACACGACTTTTTGGATAGAATACTTTAAACGAGTCGTTTGTAAGTTATCGTATAGTAAGTTATCATCGAAATTATTCCCAAGGTCATGAATACTGTAAATGGTAGGTATACAATATTATTGTGTTTTGTTTTTGATCAAAATTAATATTTTCAAATGAAATGTCTGTTGACAAATCATAATCGCATCATAAACAAAAGAAAGTCGGGTTAGTTACATTATTTATAACTCAAGATCGGCTGGACCGATTTTGATGATCTCTGACTTGTTTGATTCGTATCCTCACCAAGTAGCAGAATAACTATTAAAATATATCGGAAAGATTTGCGTAAAATAAATAATAAAATATTAATCTACATAGAAAGATATTATTTGAACGGTTTATTAATATAATCGTATTAAAAGTGAAGTTATAATATTTTATTGTCCGATCACCGACAACGTGTCGCCGTGGATTCTTCAAAAATAAAAACGCGACGGCGACGAGATTCCCTGTAGGAAACGCCGGAGAACGACGGCTATACATTATGGCGACCAATAATAATCCGAGTTGGCATTATCTGAAAATTATTTTTTTAATCGTGTGGATGTCGTCATCGAGTACATTACCGAAGTCCCGTGTAATAATAATTCTGTTTGGAAAAAAAATTGGTAGTGGCTGCCGCGCGCCGTGAATGACCGTAGCACTTGCCGCCAGCCCGACTGAAAAGGACGCAACACGCACGACCGTCATAATCGCGATAAATCTTTATTTTATTAATATATTATATTATTATCCTAATGAACTATTGAACTTGGTGAATGTTTTTGTGTTCAATTAAAACCATAGATTAAGTTGAGCTAAAAGGTATCGCTACATTCATTGTCTGCTGGACGGTACGGAGTTCGCCGTGTCAGTAAGTACTTTAGTATGCAGAGTGTCTCGTGAGGCGGGCTTGTACCAGTTGCCCTCAAAAGTACCTTTTTTATACCAAATCCCCCTCAAACTACCTAGAGGAAAAAGTACCAGTTGCCCTCAACCAAATGTACCAGTTGCCCTCACATGTTAATATATACACAAATACAATATATAGTTCGTAAAATAAGGGAGGTAAATATACAAATCATAAATAAAATATAAAATTCAAAATTATAATAATTTGTTAATATAAAATAGTATAAAATCAAAATATAATAATTTGTCAACATA
>NW_019102212.1:0-3139 GCF_001856785.1 Myzus persicae | reverse complement strand
CCCTCTCCCCCCCCCAAACCGTGAGGTTTTTCCGTCCGTTCGCAACGTATGCGGCGAAAACTATTACCGAACAAACGCAATTATCATTAAGCCCAGACTCTTGCTCTCGCATACACAATGCCGCCGCCGCCTTCGCCTGTAATACAACAACTCACTATACTTCCACTGCCTTTGGTACCTATACTTGCCATGGTATATTCTACCTATTATGGCAGTAGTACTGCTACTTTTGCCAAGACTTACTCCGCTGCCGCAGAGGCGGTAATGGAGTCGTGTTGTAGGCCCGCCTGTGTGTACGCGAGGTACAATATACGAGCTCTCGCACCTGACCGAACGACAGGGCCATCTCTCGTTATGTGCCTACACAATGTACACCCCCCGTTCGTGGGTTTGATAAATTTTCCTCTCTCATTCGCGGCTTTTTCTGTTTCGCTTTCGTCTGATTAAAAACGCATCAGGACGACCGCACTGCGTCCGATACCTGTAATATGAATAATTACCTACGTTTGTCGATTGCGTATATTATCAGCGCGTATACCTATATAAGAGTTGGTTCCTGTGCGTCCAATGTTGTAGATCGTTCGTATTTTCGTCCACCGTTGCGAGTGATAACGATTTGATAACATCATATCTGAAGGCAGACTATTGGGATTTTGTACATATCGTAAACTAGATACATAATATTGTTATTTATTTCTTTACTTAGAATTCAAGCAATATTAAATGAAATACCGTGTTTCACCAACCACGAGCAACCCCATTTTTTTTTTTAATATTGAATTTGTTCGAATTCTGTTATTTTTTTTTTTTTGAAATTTTATAACAAACTCAAAGAAAATATTTTTAAATGTTTAAGATTTTTAAGGATGTTCTATTCCTATGGCGATTCAAGCTTCTATTTTCATATGAAAACACACATTTCTACAGCAACTTATTTAGAAAATATTTTTTTTGAACATTTTGAAGTACCTATTAAAACTCATACGCATAATTTCATAGTTTTTCATTCCATAGCTCAGATTTTGAACAGTGGAGAAAAATAAGGGATGATTATGCTTGATTTATCACTATGTATATACCTACCTACATCTAACCATTCATTTACTCAGAATCAATGATATAACTTATTTAACTAACAGAATTTTTAATCATCTCTATATTAATAAACAAAAACTTTTTTCTAGTACTAATAACTCCTCCTATGTTACCATGTCAGTATGTTTTTTATCTTATAAACTCAAATAATAAAAATCGATTTTATTTCCTATATATATAACGTTTATACTAATACAAGGAGAAGTACAAACGCTGATATCAAACTGTGTGTGTGTGATAAGGAATGCGATATTTTGGTGAGTGTTTATTTTAAAATTAAAATGGTTTTTAAGGTCGATGTACTAGTATGAATTAATACATTTGTTACCCTAAGGGTATATTTTTTGACTATACTCAATGAAATCAGAAACGAATCACTGATACCTCCTTACTATTGGCTAATTTAAAATACAAGTTTTGGTCCATATTTGTGTTCACTCAATATTGTAAATCGTATACATTATATAATGATATCACTAATTCAAGCTTAATTGCATTCGTATTATTTACTCACAATTAATTTTGTTTAAGCAAAAAAATACACATTGACATATTAATAAATATAAACTCAATAAAAACAGATTATAAATATTGGCATTAGTCAATATTTTATATTAATGGAATGGCGTGTTAAACTTTAGTAGGTTTTGAGTACATAATATATATATATAGGTAAAATACACCTTGTAAAAATGATAGACAACATTTTAATTTCAATAACTTAACCTTATCGAGCATAACCAACGTCATTATCAAGGGTAGGTATAACGTATAAGTAAATTCAATGTCGGTAATGGTGTTTCACTGTACTTATAACTGGGAAATAACCAAATAAAAATATAACAAATACTATTTTGTGCATCTTTATTGTTAATGCATTTTTAAACATGTCTGATATTTATACTGAGTTTACCACACTGTTATATTTACTAATGTATATTCCATCATACCCGAGTAATACATATTTATTTTAATAAACATTAAGAATTTTTAATCACATATTTTATGTTTCATGTATATAAGGGTAATGCTTCAACCAGGTCTGCATCGTAATTACCATAACGAATCACAAAGGGGTTAATTTATGAAATATTCACTTTGTCAATTATGTATTTGGATGTCCTGTTCTAGAAAAATCAAGATTAGGTACCGTTGTTTCAAAATTAAGTTTTTCACTTTCCATACCCGAAAGTCGGACGTGTTTTGTTATTTACACATTATCATATGACTATTGTACTACGTGTTTTCTGCACGTACTACTAATATATTTGTTTTGTGTAAAAATAATATAAACTATCGTGTGTATACTGTACAGTGAACACATTGTGTATTTTTCTGTCTCCGAGATTTAAATTAAACTCTCTGAGCGCAACCTACGCAGTACATAGTATAATATTACTCAAATTTGTAATACTATATTCTAATATGTTATCTCAAGATACTCAAATAGTTCAGACCTTCTCTTGGCGTTTTGTTTTTAATTTTCTGTCGACGGTCTTACTGCCGCAGTGACGAAGTTACCGAGTTACACATTTTCGAGTGCACTTCAATTTCAATCAATAACTTAACTACGTTTACAATATACTTGGGTACTCTAGTGGAGTGTCATAATCATTTATTATACGTGTGTACGCGTATATCGTATATAATATGATTACATATTTTGTAATTGACCACACGCCGAGAACTAAATAGGACAATACCCATAGAATATTTTTGTATGAAACCATAAAATATAATAAATATAAGACAATACGGCTGAATATAGAAATATAGATGTATATGAGTGTACATGTATCACGATGAAAACCAAAAATAGAGAAACAGCTGTATTATATAGGGTTGTGGGGCGTCAGACCATAACCGCGAAAAGACACCTCGGCGGCTCGGCCACAAAACAATAAGAATAACGCGAAAATACAAAAGAAACTTCACTGGACTGAAACAGTGGAATATCGTCGGCGGGTGCTCGCAAAATAGCGTGTGTGTGTGTGTGTGTGTGTGTGTGTGTGTGTGTGTGTGTGTGTGTGTGTGTGTGTGTGTG
>NW_019102211.1:0-3141 GCF_001856785.1 Myzus persicae | reverse complement strand
AAGTAAATAATTGTTAATAACCAAATGTTAATACATTTAATAATCAGTCTCTTTTGATTTCAATTTAATAAAAAGTAATAGTAAATATTAGAAACATAACAAAATTAAAATTAAAATAACTGTAAATAATAACAAAAAAAACAGACTAACCAAAAGTCATTTCATCATCTGATTCATACACAGGTTGTTTTTTTTCGGGTCCATAAATATTAGCTGCAGTCATACAGTTCCGCATTTTTACATTAGGAGCAAACTTTAAACAACACCCTGATCGCCTTACTGTTTGATCAGCTAATAAGATGCCATTTAAAGTGTCAGTAATTAGCCGATTCCTGGTTTTTGTTTTAATTGAATTTACTTTGCTAAATTTCCTTTCACAGTCTGCATTAGCATGTGGAATGGACATAGCTGATAATGCAAATTTAGGAAGAACTGAAAACATCTTTTCATCACTTTCATCTTTATAATGATATAGCTAAAATGAATAAACAAATATGCTTAAATAAATAACTGTATAATTACATAATTAACAATTTTTATATTACTTGATGCCAAAATGTATCTGGTTCAGATGTTTTAGTTATTTCAGCTGGAATATAATCAATGAAGTTAGGCAGACGTCTCCATTCATCATCTAGTTTTTGAAGATTTGAATCGCTGAAATCTGCGCATCTAGGCAGTAATGTAACTAGTGGCATAAGTGAAGTTGTAGTATCTCTTTCATTTTGTGAGAGCGCTCTTATTGGGTCAAGTACAGGGAGACTAGATAAAATCGGATTTTTGAAGTCGTATCTATCTTTTATTTCTTTACATGCTATCATTAGGAAATTTTGACATCTTTGTTGAAAATCATTTAGATTAGGGTCTACTCCTACAGATAATCTAGGTTTATCTAATTGTTTCATAACTCTGATACCTAAATACATCTATAAAACAATAACAAAATTAAAACTTTATGTTATAAAAATAAAATTTAATAAATACATTTCATTTACAAACCTGTTTTAATGGAAGAAAATATTTTTTTTCTAATGGATTTATATCTCCTAATTCAGTTTTACATACATAATCTCTAGTCATGTAGATTAATAACAAATCTTTGAAGGCCGTTGACATTTTTTTATGTAAATAAATAACCACAACTTTAGATGATTGGAAATATTCATTCATTTCAGTAAATTTTGGTAGAATCCATAGGAGAAACAAGAAGTATGCTTTAATGTAACAATCATTTAATCCTAGATGTATATGCTCAGCTGCTCTCAAATGTTCACTAAGCCATTTATCATCAAAGAAAAGTCTTAACGCATCCCACTGCTCCACAATACGTTCAACAACAGCGATAAGAGATAGCCAACGAGTTTGACTAGGATGCAATATTTTGTGGACATCAAGATCAAGAAATTTTTGAAATTGGGCTAGTTGTGCTTGTCTTTTTGAACTACTTTTCATAAAGTTATGAATGTCACGAGCAAGGTCTTCAGTCTTTCGTGGTAACTGCTTACAAGCTTCACTTGCACATAAGTGCAAGGAGTGGCAAATACATTTCATTATGAAAATATTTGGACATAAAACTAAAAACCGCGAGGCTACAGAGTTATGTTTACCCATCATGGTACTGCAACCATCAGATCCAAAACCAACAATATTTTCTATATTTATATTTCTTTTCTGGAATGTTTTAATTACCACATTAAATAATCGTTCAGCAGTAGCTCCTTCTTCGGCTCCTTGAACATCATGTTGACTAAAAATTTGGCAAAGTTCCCAGAAATTACTAACAATGCCAGAGCTTTCTTCGTCATAAAACCGAACCATTATACAAGCGGTTTTTACACTAGAAATGTCTGTAGATTCATCCATTAGAATAGAAAATTTAGTACATTGAAGTTTTTTAGTAAGATTTTCTTTTTCGTGGACACCAATAACATTCTTGACGATACACTTTGTTTTAGTACGCTTTAACGAAAGTGTTTGCGCTATTTTAGAATCCGGGAAGCAACGGGCCAAAACTGGAGTTAGGTGATCCATACTGGCAAAAGGCATATCGTGAGCTGCTACATAACTGGACAATAGTAATTCTGCATCTTTTACTTTGTCACCCAACGGATCCACTCGAGATTTATCAATAAACGTTTGTAAAGAGTTTTGAGTTTTAGGTTTCGCATTACTAATCATAAGTTTATGCTTAGATCCATTTGCATGGTTTTTTATAACAGATATATCAGCTCTAAAATCTTTATTACATATTGAACATTTAGCTCGAAAAACATCGTCAATAACTGGTTTTAGCCAATATTTAAACTTAGAGTTTAAGCACCATTCGGATCTAAATTTTTGATCACGATGACCCTGCTTCTCCGATTTCAGTGCATCACCACCTCGTTGCAATCTTTTCTTCTTCGGAGTCAAATTTGAAGATCCTGCATTCATAGGACTGTCGTTGTCTTCGTCGCTGGTTAATGTTAATCCCATAGTAGGTGTTGATAAAACCTTGTGACAGTTTAACACTCAGCAATCAGCACGTCAAATAACCAATTACAGTAGACAGTAAGTAAAATTAAAAAAATAACAATAAACTTAAACAAATTTAAATTTAACTTTTTACTTATAACAAAACAAGGTTAGGTACTTTGTGCCTTGCGGTAGCGGGTAGACCATCATACGACGACGCTCCTCAAACTTAAATTTTTGATAGTGTGTTCTCTACTTCTATGCTGAATTAATCATAGACCTATTAACTTAATAGGTCTATGGAAATGGAATTAATAGTTGAATGTATTTAATATTAATAGTATCAAGAAAACCTTATGTATGATAGAACGATCTAACAATGATAAGTGATAGTGATAACGTCAATTTCGCAAATAAGAAATGTACCATGGTTACATATAAGGTTATTATGTCCCAAGGTTTATAGATTATATAATCTATAAACCTTGATTATGTCCTACTGTTGGAATTGTTGGATAGAAATAAATAACATATTTTGGTTCTCTGTGGGATAAAAAAAAATACAATTTTTCCAATTTGAATGTAATTATGGTATTTTTTGCGTACCATAAAATTTATTATGGTATATGGTACATCGTGTAAAAAAATGGTATGAATACCATAATTATGGTACATCTGGCAAGGCTG
>NW_019102210.1:0-3085 GCF_001856785.1 Myzus persicae | reverse complement strand
GTATAAAGTATAATATTTATATATATATACCTATATGAATTTCAAGAATGATTGAATAAAACATTGTATTATTTGCACCAAAAAATACCAAACAAATGTATTGAAGTTATTAATTTGTTTTATAAACTTAATTAGAAACTGTGATTAAGTTTAGCTTTTATGGAAGAATAAATAGTTGTCAGTAATATTATAATTTCACAAATGTGAAACAAAAATTTGTTTTTGGGTTTGATGAATTCAAAATACTATAGTCAATGGAATCATTGTTTTCTACAAATATAATATACATTTAATATTTATGTATTCAATAAGTAGCCATAAAAATTATTGACTAAAACAATATTATATTTGATCCTTTAGGCGAGGGACGTAATTTTCTGGATACTAGCGTGTGCATTTGAACCACATAGACCCTCGTTACATTTTCATATTTAAAAATGTATTATTGATATCACAATTATTATAAAAATAATAATTTTTTGGTGGTTATAGCCATGGCATTATTTATTTTGGTATAATTTTATAGCTAGATACTGATAGTTGATATATTATCAGTCAATTCAACTTGAATTAAATTGAGAAACATAATACGTCATTGATGATTGTTGCAATTAAGACTATACATAAAACAAGGTCACATACACTCCATTAGCTGAGCTAAAACAGATGTATGATCATCGTAAAGCTAAGTATATTCATTACAGCCATTCATCGAAAGTATGTGTTAATAAATTCGTTTTTATTGAACTTTTTTATTTCAAAAATATTATTTATTACTTTATGTAAAGGTTTGAAAATGGATTTATGTACGTGGCCATTTTTGGGTGGAGGAATGGTTCAAAAGTTTCACGTTACAACTTCTGTGAATAGAAAAGTTAAAAAAATAATAATAATTTCATAACTCAAATTTTCTGTACATATATTTTCAAGACACTTTTTACCTGTTCTTTTTTTTTTAACTACTTTATTGAATAATGATTTTAGTAACAAATCTAAGGTATTTTTTTAAATTATTAGGTATAAAGAGTATGTATAAAATAATTATATCATGAAACTATAATATATAAATGTAGTTATATAAGTAATTATTGTTCTAAATAACTTTCTCAAATCATTCTTATACAATTATTGCTTTTAGTTTTTAATAGTTAGTTATTTTTGTCTCTTGTTATTCTTCTAGTAATAGAGTTCAACAAAAGTTTTAAGTATCTGACGATTGGAAATGTTATTTAGTTGGAATTTTTAAAAGGTTATTTTTTGATCTTATCCTTATATCTTGGTAAAACGTAAGAAAAACTACTGTACAGGGACGAAATAAATTAAGGCTTGTATACCCATTTTTAAACAATTAAATATTGCTTATTTTACTGCAGTTTAAAAAGTAGGTAGTGAAAACTTGAATTATAAATTACATAGCAACTGATTGAAGCTGAATACGAATAAATCAATAAAAAAAAATTATAAGAATTCCCGCATCAACCCTTATACGAAATCGCTACTATTAATTTTAATATAAATTAAGCCAGAAAACGGTAACCAAAGACAATCTGGGGGGAGGTATCATAGTTCATATAGCCCATGTAATTTTTTCCAAAATTGATAATAATTTTTCAAATATTATAAAAATATAAAAATAATAATTATGTGTTATACTAAGCTCGATCATTCATATTTTGTGTTAAATAAATAATGAGTTAATAAAAGTAATGACTCAAAGATTACTAGTTTGATTTGCATAGAAACAAAATAGTAACCTAAATTAAAATAAAGGAGTTTTGTAGAGGAAATATAGACAATTGTAAATATTTGAATTTGGAATTCTAGCCTCACATGTAAGTCAGTTCTTATTGACGATTTGGTATCATCTTAAAATTCAAGTAATTAAAAACTAAAAAGTAATATATATTAAATCTATAGTTAAAAAAATATATTCACAATGTTCCATTTGTTAGAACTTTTAAACAAATTTTAAGTTATAATGAAAATAAGTCTTGTGTTATAATATTGATTATTGGTGTGTAAAGATTTTTAATTAACATAGCGGAGGGGCAAGCCCCCATCTCATGACTTATATTGACACCAAAAGTATTTTAAACCTGCTATACATATTCTTTTGCAGCTGTGGGCGTTTTTAGATATAACAATAAAAAAAACTCTAAAATAGATAAGTTAATATTATTTTGTATTTATATTTTAATTATGTAAAAATTATTGGCGTTGAAGATTCAAGCATTAATACAATGTGTCCCATTCAATGCTTCAAATATTTAATCATCTTTGTTTAGAGCACAACATTATTTTTTTGAACTCGATAATTCATTACATTTCTTTAACTATATAATATTATACAATATTAACAAATATATTTTAAAAATGTTCTTTTTAGTATAATTAAATAAACCATGTCAAACTCGGTTAGGTTTCTAGATAGTTACAACCGGAAGTGATACCCATTGTCTATTCAATAATTAAGTGAGAAAGTAATATTCTATTTTAGAAGAAGAAGAAGAAGAAGAAGAAGGAGAAGTTAATCATGAACACAAAAATAATTTTATTATAAATAATTTTACGAATACAGCACACTACATAAATATAATAACAACGAGTATAAGGTTAGGTAACAACTATGCTTTGACGTGTTTTATAAAGGCGTAAAGTAAACGAAATTGAATGTAAAATAAATAGGCGGAAAAAATGTCAACGTAAAAATAAGAGACAAAAATATATTAAATTAAACTCAAATAGGTCATAAGACTTGATATATAGCTTATTGTGTAGCTACTTTATATCAAAAATTCAGTCACCAGAACCAAAATAATGTAGCGTATATGATGAGTACTTACTTACGTGCTGTAAAACGTAACTTAAAGTTGAATACATTTTCAATGAATTCTAGGAATATGAAAGAAATGCATAATAAAAATATTATAAAACCTTAGGTACTTTAAAACTGAATTGAGAAAATAAAAATATTTCTAATGTTATTTGATTGATTATCTTCTTAAACTATCATCTCTGTAACAATTATTTAAGATATAACAAATAAATAAATAACGGCCAGACTGTCACACGTAGAAATCGGAAA
>NW_019102209.1:0-3145 GCF_001856785.1 Myzus persicae | reverse complement strand
TTATTATTATTATTATTTTAATAATATAATATTAATTCGAACGGAGCAGCGAAGAACAATGATGACGGTACCTAATAAAATTATTATCATTATGAATTATCACGCGTGTCGCTTAGCGCACTGTTATTATTATAACGTTTATAACTATCCATATTATACGCGTAGGTACACGTCGTGAAAAATATTATTAAATTATTGTAAATCGCGGTCGTTATGCCGAAAGCGGTGGGGGGGGGTGGTTAATGCAAATGTTCACACAGCCGGGAAAACCGATTTTTCGGATACAATTATAGGTAAACATATTATGTATTATCGTCATCGATCTTTATAATTTTACGTATACTGCGATTACATGTGTCATATTATTAAGTATAAAAAAAACGTTAACGTGTTTTCGTTAGTTAAAGCAATTTTTCAGGAGAGTGAAAATACCAATTTCATTTTAACACCTTACTTATTATACCTTATTACTTACATTCACTTACACCTTGAGTTTGCAGAGATAAATAAACGGCTTTCAGAGGGAAAATCTAATTTGATCACAACTCACAGTCACAACTGTATTGTATATCAACGACAATAACCGCGAGAAAATCCTATTTTGTTGTTTTTAAAACATTTTATTACTGCGATAAAAGTGAGTCAAAATCGATATGTTCATAAATTTTAATATTTGACACACTTTGGGATTAATACATGCTGCGTACCTCGTCTATTGCAGTAAATCGTGTCTTGTTTTGTATATAAGTATCCGGCGTTTTTGTGGGGTGATCCATTTAACGTGAGACGCACTCATTATTTCGAAAATACACAAATGTTTATGAAAACAATAAAATATTTCTTTTGCATAAATTGAAGTCGTTTTAAAATAAAAAATTTTCTTGTCATTAAAAAAAAAAAATGATAAAAACTATAAAAATTAGAAAAAATGTTTTTTTAGAAAATTGTTACCATTTAAAATTATAGAAAAAAGTTAATTTTTTTTAAATAATGAGTGCCTTACGTTAAATATAGATCAGTAAATGTCAGTAAATTATAAATTGTTGATTTTGAACAGTAGATTCCTGAATCCTTCAAACTTTATTTCCTTTCCGATAAAGTGTCGATAAACTTTTTACGTAGGTACTAGAAGGCATGGACAGATAATAAAGTGCTGAAATCACTCAATCACCCATCAACTGTATATTACATAGGAGCCTCGGTTCGTCAACATCTAATATAGCTGCGATATAAATAAACCGCGTTTCCATACAGGGTTAAAGAAATTCGAACAGTCAGTTATTGAAAATATAATATTACATTGCATATTATAATTATGAAGTTTTTGACAGTTAGTTTTTGACTTACTCTTATTGTGCAATTGGTGCCAACAGAATATACTAGGTTATAGTTAAATATAATGGTGGCCAAAGCACTTTTTTATCACTAATATAACACTCGTTCATATCCTACATTGTTATAGCATGTAAGAACCCACCGCACAAATAATGGATAAAATTGTCCACTTGATAATTTCCCGACACTAGGAAATCCATCTAAGTTTGATTTCATCTTTGATTGTCTACCAAACCTTAACAAACATTAGTAGCACAGTCTTAAGAATATTACATTAGTTTCCCATAGTATGTATTGTATTACAATTACAAGCTTATTATTTGTAATAATATGTTAATCACAAATGTATATCGTCTATCTGTACTTGAGCCCATACGACGTCAACTTAATAATAATAAATTTAAGTTGCATCACATAAACTCAATCGAATAGGTATCGACATTTCTATTCACACACTGACATAGAATACCATCGTCGGAGTTGGCGAAATGGGTGGATTGATTGAAAACTAATGTTGCTTAAACTTAAAGCGGTTTGCATGTGCAAGCCGAAAACTACTTTTTTCGTCAACTATTTAACTTTTGTTTGACTCTATGGTTATTATTGACGAACATTGTTAATATTGCTACGCTAACCGACCGACTTTTTTACGAATTTCGCCGACGGACAAAACGAACACCGGACAAACGTACCTGCGTAAGTACTGTGTTATCCGACGGTTAGACGACGAACGTTATAATTTCATGAAATTAATTATTATTAAAAACCGCACGAAACTGACGCAAGGCCAATCAAATTTCGTATCAAGCGGACGTTATAATATTATTTTTATTATTATATACGTTATTATAATATAATATAATATTATAGCATAGAGAAAACAAGTGTGCATAATATAGGTACGGGTACGCAAAACCGGTCTTTATAGGTCTTATGACATGAGATTTATAAACGCGCGACCTTGTGAGGCGTTCATCGTATAATATATAAAGCTTGACGGTATATTAAAAAAAACGAGCCATCTCGTAAACACGAGTACACACACACACACACACACACACACACACACACATATATATATATATACATGATTATATATAATACACATGCTTATACATTATACATATATGTATATCTGTATATGTAGTACAAGTGGCGGCGCTGCCTGCGACAGCAAACTTCTGTCGTAATATAGAAACGAATCGCTAATTTTTAATTCGATTTCGGACCGGCCAGCGTTACCTATAATGTCATATTATATTGTATACGTAATGGCTAATACCCATTAACCATTTGTACGAATAGATGTAGTTGACACGCTCTCGGTGTCACAATATAGTATTTAATATTCGATATATGACACGTGTCGACGACAACATGGTACATATGGAAAAAGTTAAGTTGTTGCGCCAAATACAAGAGTCAAAAAAATCACAAGTCATAGGAATTTATGATCCAATCGTAGTTTATTCTCATTTCTGGCAAACAAAAATTGAATAATGTGTATAGGGTGTACATACTGAGTGGTTTAAGTAATGGAGTTATAGAGTGTATACCTTTTTTGACCTATATAACTCAATTTTTGCAGTCACTCGGCGCTATATGTAAGGCACGCGCCCACCCTGTATAAATATTTCCGATAATTCCCAACAGTGACGTGGACGCGTAAAGCCGACCGAGAAAATCGCTCTAAAATTGCGCACACTCAAGTACGCTTATATAATACGCACTTTACGATTCTGTGGGACTACACACACGCGTACACCCCCCCCCCCCCCCACACACACACACACACACACACACACACACA
>NW_019102208.1:0-3146 GCF_001856785.1 Myzus persicae | reverse complement strand
TTTTTTTTTTTTTGAAACTCCAAAACGAATAATCCTATGTTCATAAAAAAAATTGAGGTTTTTCCTGCTGTTTGCAGGTAATTTAAATTTTTATATTTTAAATTAATTTTTGTATTAACTACTCATGCCTAAGATTTAAATATTGAATATAATAGGTCCCCCATAAGTTTAAAAAAAAATTAAGCATAATTCCGCAAATATTTTTATGAGTCTTTTTTACGAAACTGAATGATTCATATTTTGTTAATAACGATTTATCATCAAAAGATTTTCTTATTTTGTTGTAATTCAAATATGATAAACCGCAGGTAATTGAAATTTTCACCAAATTTCTAAATGATTGTATTATTATTTCTTACACGATATGGTTTAATTTTCTAAATATTTTTATTATTTTTTATTTAAGGCTTATGGATCTATCGTTTATCTTTGTTCAGTAGTTCAGAGTCTACATAATATTATGGTTTATTTTATTGTACTGTATGTATCTATGTAAATTAATTTGTATGGGCATGACATTCGATATAACTGATAGACTTTCTTATAAAATGTACTTTGTATATGATGATGATGAATAAATATATCGATGTGAACTAGTGCATAATATATTCCATTTTGGACTATCAATGCAATAATTAATCTTATACAATATGAAGTACAAGTAATTAACTACATAATATTATAGATACAGCTTAAAATAAATGAAAACGTTTTCAGGAAAAGTTAAAAAAAAAAAGTCTCTTGGCATTTTAATATGCAAGTTTTTAGGGCACTCCCACTCAAAAATGTGTTTATGGCATAAATATTAAACAAAAACACATCATAATTTATTTATTTTTAGTATAACCAATAAATGTCTACTGTCTAACTTCACTCATAACATTACGAAACGAATAAAAAATAATAAAGTGTATCTAAATATTCAATGGTTTAAAGATATCAATACATAGTATAATAATATAGATGTAGGGATGTAAAATATCTCATATTATTTATGACATCAAAATATAATTAATTATTTTTTACGACAGTGCAGATAAGAGGTCGTATTTTACTGATAACAATTGTTTTCCTAGTCATTATTCTTCCTACCACTTTTATTTTATACGGCCATATTATACGGAATATATGGTACAGAGTGCTCGTGTTTAATAAAAACATAATATTCATAAGCTCGTATAAAAAATCAGAGAAGTCACTCTGCTGTATACTAGGTTCATCGTCATTGAATAGGTTATTAATGATTCATTAATAATGAAATACATTTGAATTAAACGGTAAATCGTCGTTGTATACATGAAAAATAATTCTATCGTCCAATTTTTCAAAGGATATTTTATGGTATATTTTTATTACTATTAGTTATTTATTTTCAATTAGTTTAAAAATCTCAACGAATCATATTTTTTGAATAATAATAAAATAACTAAAATAGTTATATTTTATTTAAATATCAAAATTTTGAACTTGAAATATCTATTAACAACCTAGACCAAGTTAAGTGCCTAACCATGTATAAGGTGCATAATGTATTTGGGATATTTTCAGGTAGACTTTAGAGGCTTACATTTTCAAGCCTTAGCTATTTAAAGTGAAATTTTGTAATGTTTTAATAAAAATCAATTTACAAATTTGAACTTCAGTTTTCAACAATTCAAACGCCTATCAAAAAAAAAAAATTGTGCCTTGTAATTTTGATATTTTAAGATAGGTGTATTACATTGTCAAGCTTTTAGCAGTACATAAAATAGTTTATAAACATATTTTAAAGACGTATGTTTTTGAAATACGGCAAAATCGATTTCGTTAAAAACTGTTTATGTCTTATGCGTAAATCTTCTAATTTTTTTCGTAATTTGATTTTTGCGTTTCTCAAACATGTTGTTAATGACAATAACATTTTAATTCCATAAAATACCAAAAACTTAGATGCCTAATTTCAAAACAAAATCCTCAAAAACCGAAATAATTAAAAATAAAGTATTAATTCAGGGATGAATAATTATTATTTATTATGCTTATTACCTCATACCTGATATAACATCAACTTAGAATTATTCTTATCAAATAATTATATAGTTCTAACTTCTAATAACACGATTGTATATACAGTTTCTAATTGCTTGACACTTATTGTTTTTACAATATTAATTGATAAGAGAATACCTATATACAATCTTTAAATATTATTTTTCACAAAAAGAATGTGAATAGTGGTTTTTTACATGCCTTTACAAAACTTGAATAAGAGAAACCAACAAATTTTAACACTTCAAAAACGGGAGTATACAGTTATTTTTTTTGTTAACTAGAAATCGGCATTTATAAAGTATATAATGATACGTTTTGTTTAGAGTCAACCGGTTTTCCTTTATGTGTTTTTAAGACTAAAAGGATAGTAAAAATGTTTTATAACACCTCACCAGTCATTAATGTGTAAAATAAACAAAGAACCAAACACGTATATTTTTTATTATATCGATAGATAATCCTCACTTTCATTAGCATTCTATTTTATTTTATTATTAGCGTAATTATTTTAGTTTACAATTGACGATAAGTACCCACTAACAATTTGCATTTATTATTGTTATGCAATTTGGAGTATTTGAACTTTATATAGGTTGGATGAAATTAAACTCTATTCAAGGCGACATTGTTCAACCTTGCACATGCACCAATTAATTACAAATTACAATGGTCAACACAATTTATATTCTAATTAACTATTATAGCGAAGAATTGATTAAGGTTATACGATGAGTTAGGTTCATCTTCAAATTGCATATTTAATAGTAATATCATAATATAATTAATGACTAAAAATGAATGTACGATAAAAAAAAATTGGATTAAATCTTACATAAAGAATACATTGATGGAAATGGTGGTCCATTAATACGGACGTGTTAAGTATGGATTAGGCAAGCGCTAATATTGAAGCTTCAGAAAAATATGGTATGATAGTATTTTCAAGTTTCCAACGGCATATTATTAGTAAAGCTTATAGACACCTACACTTGTTATGAAATGTATAAAATAAATGGTACGTTTTTATTAAATAATTGAATAAACATTATAAACGGACCATAAAATAATACTATGCACACCCGGTCACCAAAATACGCGTGTGTGTGTGTGTGTGT
>NW_019102207.1:0-3154 GCF_001856785.1 Myzus persicae | reverse complement strand
GATACGTTTTCGAGTCTCGTTATTTATATGCACCATAAACCAATAAAATAATAATAATATATATTGTACTCGTCGTTCGGAATAATAGTAAAATGCAGTACGTGTGTCACAGCCGACCGATACACACGTGTGTTACCGTCAGTCGCTTATCGCATTTTTAGCTTCCGATAGCAACTACGAGAACTTCACCGTGATTAAGAAGGTATGCTCTTTTATTACGGCCCCCCTTAACAATTAGTCATAGCACTCACGTGACCATCCGACATGTCGGATGACCCGGATATCAACCCCCCTCCCCCCACACCAAACTCACCACAGCCAAACACGCAAAAAACTTTCGCCGAAACCACCGCTAATGTCTCCTTCCCGAAAAAAGACCAAGCTATAATTTTCAACACAATCCAAGATGTACCACAGATAGATTATATTAAAGCATTCAGCCTACTTACGCCACCAAATAATATCAAATTCGCATCTCGAGTATCGAACAATAGGTTCTGTATATACTTCTCAAGCAAAAACATCGTCGATCAAATCATATCCAAACAACATTACATAACAATAAACAACACCGAAATACCGTATCGCCGCCTTATCAACCCAGCAAAGCGCATAATACTATCCAATGTCTAACCGATAATCCCACACGATTTAATCGCTAAAGCAATTAACAACCTTTCAATTAAAATGCTATCACCGATTACGTTCATGAAGGCCGGCTTTTCTAACGACGAATTCGGTCACATTGGCAGCTTCAGACGTCAACTATATATACACCCCGAGCACAGTGATAAAATTCCGAGCTCGATTTTATTACAATTCGATCAAACGGAATATCGTATATTTTTATCTGATGACACCGTGACATGCTTTTCGTGCAAACAAACGGGCCACACCTCAAACCACTGTAAAAATACATCAGAATATAATGTCACACCAATTCATGGCAACAACCCAAACACACCTCCAGTCAATAATATCATGGACACCAACGAACAGTTAACTCAAAACACAGATAGCACTCCCATCGTCATGGATATACCACGTACTGATGAAAACCTCAAGGAAACAGTAACCAACCCACCAGTCGCACAGGAACCACCCGCCCAGGATAAAAGACCCGCACCATCAACATATAGCTCCAGCTGTCAGGATAGCTCGTCCATCGCGAAAAACCCAATCGATCCAACACCACCCCGAACAGAAATCGTAAAGACTCGGACCATTAACGGTACACTCGAAACCAAATTAAAAGAATCAGCCAAAAACCCGCAACCCCCACAAAAAAAACCAAAACGCACAAACTCGATCGAGCAGATAATAATGAAACTAGACGAAGCGCTACTTCCTGCAAAGAAAGCTTTTGAAAAAATCCCAAACGTAAAAATTAACTTCAATCAATTTAAATACATCATTGAAAACACACTCTCCGAGCCTAACCCCTCCAGTATCGTAAAGACATTCAACATCTCATCCATGGAAATGATTGAAATTATTGACACGGTCCGCCCGAAAATTAATAACTTAAGCATCAAGAATAGACTAACGAGACTAGTCAACTCACTTCTCTCGTCTCTTCCAGCTGACCCCACCGACTCTCACTTATCCCAACAACAATAACCCACAAATAGTCAAACATCGCTTTTATAATATAGTATCTACAATGAAGAACCTAAACATACTACAATGGAATATAAACAGTTTTAACAAAAAACGTCACGATATACAATTAATTATACAAAAATATTCACCCATGTGCATTGGCCTCCAAGAAACGAACTTAAAAAACGATAACATACCCAGTATAAAAAACTACAAAATCTTTTATGCCAACCGCTCAGACTGTACTCGGGCCAGCGGAGGCGTCGCCTCTCTAATACACGCTGACTATCCCAGCGAACAAATCCCAATCCAGTCAGACCTTGAAGTCATCGCGGTCCAGTTAACATTGGAATCAAAAATCACAATATGCAACATATACATTCCAAACCAAACACCCTTCAAAACATCCGACCTAGATAACATCATTACACAACTACCCAAACCATTCATTCTATTTGGGGACTTTAATAGCCATAGTGTTCATTGGGGGTCCGAAAAAACGGACGCCCGAGGCAAATCAATCGAAAAAATTCTAGACAATGACTCAATAATACTTCTCAACAACGGCCAACCAACTAGGCTCAATCCTTCAAACGGCACTTTCTCTGCAATTGACCTATCTATCTCAAGTTCTTCGATAGCCCAAAGAATTTCTTGGTCAGTTTTACAGGAGATATATGACAGCGATCATCTACCAATTCTTATGACCCTGCTCTCCACCAAGACTCTATCACCATCTTCTACTCCCAGATGGTTGTTAAAAAACCCAGACTGGGGATTTTTTTCTAACCTGGTTGATACTTTCATGCTGGAGAACATCCAGTCGGATTCCACCTCAATTGACGATGATATCACGTTTATCTCTGATTCCATTACCAGGGCCGCAGAAATTTCAATTGGAAAATCCATGAACTCGCGTAAGAAGAACCTAGTTCCCTGGTGGAGCGATGAAATAAGAGACGCAATCAAAAAAAAGAACATAGCACTTAAAACATTCCAAATTTCTAAAAGCACCTCAGACCATATAAAACTGAAACAACTCAGAGCTAAAACCCGATACCTTGTTAAAAGCGGCAAGGCCAAATCTTTTAAATTGTTCACTTCTGGTCTGGGGCCCAAGGCGGACCCTTCCCTAATTTGGCGCAGAGTAAGGGCAATCCGTGGTCACCCCAAGAATCATCGCATACAGATCATGAAAGACACAGAATTATGTACTGACCCCGACGAAATACCCAATCTCTTCGGTGAACTCTTCTATCACAATAGCTCGGACGAAAACTACAATGCATCGTTTCTTAATAACAACATTCACATGAGAAACCAACACCATACATCCTGCATTAACACCAATCTAGATAAGCAGACAAAACTTAACTCCCCGATCCAATTAGCTGAAATGGTCAGAGCTACATCAAAATGCACTAGTCTCGCTCCTGGACCAGATGGAATACCGTATTGCTTCATCCATAACCTATCCACTTCCGCCCTGGAGTCAATCGTCATGGTATTCAACAAAATATGGTCATCCGGAGTAATACCTAAAAAATGGAAA
>NW_019102206.1:0-3151 GCF_001856785.1 Myzus persicae | reverse complement strand
TTTAAAAATTAAATATGAGAACCAACTCAAAAGAAAACTAAACACCTATGGTAGTAATACTTTAGTATAGGTTTGTGGAATTAGTTATAACTATTAGTTAAGATTTAGTTATAACATATATATATATATATGTTAATAGTAATAATAATAGTATGTTCATATTTAAATAATAATATAATAAATAATAAACTTTTATTAATGTGATTTTGCATTAATAGGTAACACAATTTCTAATGTTAATATATTTACATTAATTAATTTTATTAACATAATAACAAAGTTAGTTGGAAATATAATGATTAATATTAATAAATATATTTAATATTATTACTTTTATTTGTGAATTTGTATAGGTAATATGATATACTTTTATTAATGTGATTTTGCATTAGTAACACAATTTTTAATGTTATGCAGTAAATTTCTGGGTTTCTTTTTGGGACGGTTACTATCACTTGTTGTTGGTCTACCTAAAGTAAAAAATGCTATTGTTAAAATTGTAATTGTTATATTTGTATCGTGTATCTTAATTTTACCTGCAAGCAAACGTTTACTTCCTCTAGTAATTCCTGGTCTTCTCCTAGCTATTGTAGTTGGTTGTACTTTTATTGATGCTCCGTCTCTATGTCTAAGAGATAACGAGGATGTACCTGCTGTTGCTAAAAAAGTATTAAACTGGCCTTCTGTGTGTATTTTATCTAATCTTTTTTTGAATTTTAACAAATTATCATAAGTTGATTCACCATACTTTATTATATTATTTGACATTTTCTGAGTAATATCATCTAATATGGATAAACAATCTTGTTTTTCTAAATTGGGATTGTGTTCTTTTACAATCTGCATACTTTCTGTTGAACTTTTTTTATTTGAATCTTGATGAATGTCATGAGATATAGGTGACTGTGTATGAACTACGACTTCTGCAGGTAATAAGCCCTCGTAAAATGTCTTATTTGGTACTTTTTCACCTAATGCCAGTTTTGCTATTAAGTATTTGTCTTCTATGGTTACTGGAGGAAAGTTAACTCCAATTTTATTAAAATATTTGTAAACTATACCTTGATGTTTACAAAATTTCCCATGTATTCCAACTTTACATGAACAAATACCAATAGTAGGTTCAACGCAATACATGAGCTGTTTGTTTTCTTCACTCGGTACATAATACTCTTCATTTTCAACATATATTTTGTCTTTTGAAGCATAGTCACAAAGTTTAATAATTTTTTCAAAATATTTACGTGCTGTGGGGTTTCTATCATTTGAAAATTCTTGAAACTTCCTTCTATAATAATCTTCTAGTTTGGTGCAGCAAAAATCAACAATTGAAACAACATTATAAGCCTTAACTCTACACAGCACATTTTCTTTAAATATTCTTACAGAAACTTCTCTAAAATTGTTAGTGTGATGGCCTCTATTTGTGTGATCTCTCCAGGCTAAACACCAGCGTTCTTTATAAGTCCAATGTTCTACAGTAACATATCTGCACCATTTACTATACATACTTCCAATTTCTAAAGTAACTTCAAATGCTGTATAAGCTTCTTCAACTGTTTCAGCATACAGCATTTTTCTAAATGATTGCATCATAGGTTGACGGTCTTCTTTGTTTATATTATTTTTACCATCCCAAAGCCACCTCCAAACAGCTTGTAAAACATGAAATATGCAAAGAAGAGATTTTGAGTTTGGCCAAACTGCTTTCAAAGCATTAATTTCTGCATCTGAATTGTCTGTTAAAAATATGGTAGGAAAACCTTTCCCATCAAAGGCATTCTGTACATTATTTTTAATCAATAGAAATCCAGCTTTATATGATTCTTCACTTTGACCTTTTGTTATAAGAACACCCAATGGTGCAGCACCAGCTGCACACGGTGTTAATAAAAAAGTGATACAATTGTTTTCTGGGTCACAAGAACTAGTAGAATCAACAAAAACTATATCTTTAGCAAGTGGTAAATCATGGGCTCTTGACATAATTGGTGTAAGTATAAGTACTGAAAAAGGATTATCTTGAATAAAAATAGATACTCCATTTTCATTATATGTTTCTTTCTTTTCTTTAAGTTTCTAATACATTAAAATATTAAAAATTAATTTAATAAATAAAAAAGTACATTTTAATTTATATAAATTACATGCATTGAATTGTGATGATTATTTAACATTTTAAAAATACTCTATTTTTAGTAGATTAATGGTAACAACTAATAACATACCATGATTACACCTTTACCAGTACGAGGGCCTAAATGTGTAGATCTCCATTTTTCATGCCAGTTTTGTACAGTTCTATAAGTAGGATTTAGTCTAGCATTAGCAAAATCTTCAACTGAACAATTCATCATAGTCATCACACTTTCATGATAACTGTAAATTATGAAATAATACCGAGTTTTAATTCATATTGAAATATAAAATTAATATAATAAAACATCTGGTCATATTTAAATAAGACTATAATTATAATTATAAGTACTTTTAATATTTTCACATTTATATACATATAAAACAGATAAGTATATGAATTATTTATGTTATTTTATTATTGTTCTCAATTTAATTAAGAAGTAAAATCATTTGTATGTATGATTCTTACCGAATGGCTTCTGTCATTGTCATTCCATCATTCATATATTCCTCAAAAGTTTGTCTTAAATCATCTGTTGCTTTCAAATATCTAAGGGCTTCTGCTGTGTTAATGCTATGGTTGTGTTCATTCCAAATTGTAATAACACCAAACAATTTATTCTGTAAATTATGTAACCATAGGCACATGGAACACAATTAACATATATTAACATATTAATAAAAAAAAAACCCTAACAACAAATTATATTATAAAGTGTATCCTAATTCTTTTTAGTTCGAAAGAATTAGTCTTTTAACTACAAGAACTAAAATATTCTCTTTAATATGGTGAAATATGAAATTATACACATTTTTGTAACTAAAAATTAAAAAAAAATTATAAAAAATAGGTCAAAAAGAAGAATATCTACTAAAAAAGAAGCTCAAAAATGTTATAAAGCTAAAGTTGCAACGTTGCAAGTATAAATAATTATACATAAAAATAGAACTATAATTTAGTACTTAATATGTCTGCATTTATTACAGACCTTAAAACAACTCATGATTAATA
>NW_019102205.1:0-3156 GCF_001856785.1 Myzus persicae | reverse complement strand
TAATAATAATAATAATAATAACAACAATGAGACGCAAGTGCTTCTATTTGTGAAATGAAAACGTTAACGCTTCACATAGCACTGATTGGCGAAAGAATACTACAGATGATTGGTTTAACAATCGCAGAAATCAGTAAAAATATTATGTAAAGACGAATGTAAATAACGATAAATATTGACTTTTTGGGACAGTCAACAGCAATGGTTTGACTGAGAATGGATTTGCGAATACAAATTCAAAAGACGGCCTGTCGACCCGACTGTTGAAACTGCATCGAAATGCTCGAAAAAAATATTAAAAACTAACTACCAATGTCAAGGGTTTTCGACTGCAGACACGGGGAGTGTTATGCATATTTAGTGAAACTAGTAAAAAATAAAAAATAAATAAAGTAAATATAGATGATATAGTGTGCAACGGATATTCCTCCGTCGTCTGAGAGCTCCTAATCTTATTCCGATCACAAACTCTTCTCAAGGAGAAATCGAAATCAGAGGCGCCAAGAAATCGAAAAAAACCTAACCACACACATACATGTCATATTGTATTATACACATTATTCGAGTTAACCCAGTGAGGATAGATTTAACGAACGAAAACTGTGTGCAGGGTCGGAGGGTACAAGTAAAAGGAAACGTTTAGGTACCGAGAAAGCGTCGTAGTAAGGGCGGCGGTCTAATTTACGCAGACATTTTTCCGATACGACGCCGCCGTTGGGGCGCTAAGTAGACCGATTTTTGGCTCCGATCCCGTTTTCAAAAACAACAGCGACGACACCACTCTAATAAAACCTGCGGAGACATTTATTATCACCCCGGACACAATCGCGCTACAGTTATAATATAGCAGCGTCGGCGAATATATAAGACGATTTATTGTATATTATACTCGTGTATAGCATGACATGTAAATCCACGTCAGTGGGTCCCTGGGGTGGTTATTATAATATACCCATACCACGGTAGCGGTAACAGCTAACCAAACTGCAGTTGTTGATCTACATTACAACAACATAACTGTAATTTGTTTAAAAGGGTACGGACTAAACGCTCGAAATTATTATGTCTGGGTACGCGACGGTGAAAACCCTCAGATACGAACTTACGGCGATCCCGTGCTCCGTGGAACAAACCACGACTGTCTATAATACAGGGTTACTCAAAATGGTTCACCCGATTTCAAATTATTATAACACTATTTATTTTTACCTGTTAGGTTTATTGTAATATAATAACATAACATACCACATCAAATAAAATGATAACATTTGAAATTGGTTTAACGGTAGGTATACCTATATAACATATTATGTTCTTCGACGGGCATTCCCGTGGTCACTCGAACAACACGTACAACAATAGGAACTCAAATATACATTACATTCAGCATATTCGCTGTGATTTACCCAAGTAATTATTTAGTTTGTTATTTGGCTCCTCCTCCCTTAGGTTGATCATAATCATGTAGGTAGTTCGCATACACAATACCTACTACCGATCTTTAACACAGTGGTGACTTGAAGGAGATATATATTTGAATCACTTGATTTTCAAAAATATTTATGGGTGAGTGTCCTGCATGTCATGGTTGTAAAAAGAGCTTGAACAATTTTTAATTCAACCATTAAGTACATTTTAATCACTAACAAACCCACGAATTCACTTTTTGCGGAACAGCAAAAAAAAAAAAAAATGTTTTGAGTGAGTGGTGTAAAAATATTAAATGTGAGAGGAGGAAAAAAACTGTTATAGCCACCGATGTAGTTTAACATTTGCCCAAAAAGAAGAAGTCACATGGCGTAAGTTCACAGATGACCTAGGAATACTAAGTGAAAAGCATCGGATGATTTATTTTTAATAAGCCTGTATATACCGCGGATTATGTGTCATACACGGAAGATACGTGTTCGGTGGTGACTACGATGGCTGCCATATTTTGTTTTTGTAATCGATAATATTATTGTACCATAATTGTAGTATAATAATAATATTATACTTAACGCTATTATAATACGATACACGGAATTCGTGCGTTTTACATAATATTATTTTAAACGGATATACGCAACTAGAAACTGCGTGAACGATAATAATAATAATGATAATAATAATAATAATAATAATAATAATAATAATAATATGAAGTTCAACAGCTGATTTAATTAAGTCGTATACTAAAATGATTCAAGCCGAAGCGGCAAACGACTCGACGTTCTAATTCGAGACCCTAGGATCGATATCTTCCTCGCTCGCACACATAATAATAACGATTATGAAATGATGATATGTAAATAAATTACCTAATAACATAATATTATATTATTATCATGCGTATAACTTTATATAACGAGTGTTTGCCACCGCCGAGCGATGACGTCCCCATCAAAACGATGACTAGACACGCTCGTCGGAGGGTATTGTATATAATATTATAATATATATTTCTGGCTGCGTGATAGGGGGAGGATGGCGAACACGGTATTTACCGATGAAATCGAATTCAATTTCGTAACGTTAAACGTTCTCATAATAATATAGCATATAGGTAGGTAAGTATATTATATTATATTATAGTCACTGTAGGTTTTAAGCGTCTTGTCGATTCTTATTTTTACCGCTGCACAATACGACTACGCTTCGCTTACATCGATATAATATCATACGATTTCAGCACTACAACAGTTAAACCGAGAAGAACATAATATATATATACATATATATACAGATACACACGCGATGTGCATTTTTTTGGAGAGTTCATTTCGACAGATTTATGTATATTTTTTTTATTTCGTTTACGCTTTTTCACACTGCGCGATATAATAATATAATAATATTACTATAATTCTATATACGAATTTAAAAAAAAATTTCTCTCTGAGCATGAAAAACGTTTCCCATCGCAAACCATATTATAATATAATATCACGACTAATAAATAAAATTCTGAAATAAAATCCGTGAAAATCAATACACATTACGCGTTATGTGTAGGTACCCAATACCATACTACATATTATTGTTCATGGGTACACGTGGCTACCTGATAATAATATATTATTACCATATTCTTTCGGTGTTGTGCTAAGCTGTCGTACCTGGTGAAATATCGGTCGTGTATATGATGTTATAGTAATAATAATAATAATAATAACA